>NW_013666192.1:464304-481638 GCF_000517525.1 Limulus polyphemus | reverse complement strand
GGCCTTCCCAAGGAGAAGACAACTTAGGAGACTTCCCTTTGGTCTTCCTGGGATTATACAACTACACCTTGTCTCCTGGTACAAAACTAACTTCAGTAGATCTCTTATCATAAGATAACTTCAGCTAGTCATCACCACCCACCGCCAGCTCTTGGGCTACTCTTTTATCAACGAATAGTTGGATTGATCGTCACATTATTACGCACCCACGGCTGAAAGGCGAGAATGTTTCGTGGGACGGGGATTTGAACCCGCGACCCGCAGATTGCGAGTCGAGCACCCTGACCATCTGGCATGCCGGGCCGTGTGTTTTTTAAATAAAATGAACAAGAGATGAAAAAAAGAGATTTCTTTGTGTAATGCGAATACATAAAATCCGTCAATTGCAATACAATATGGGTAAACAATCCACATAATTGAAATATTTAAAAATAAAACCTATATAGTAAGCCAATACAAATGATTGCTTATAATAAAAGTAAATATCCAATCATACTTTATTAATGGCGATATGTAAATTATTATGCTACTAAAATATTTTAGCGATACTTAATGTCAACCAGAATTTTAACTTGTCGGTTTAAAATGGACTGAAAAAATAGTTTTTAAATACCAGAAATATATGCCATGTATTCAGCATTTTCATTTATGTCTATTTATTCGAATTTTAATATTATTATTTTCATTATACATGTTAACTATGCAGTTGGTAAGGAAAGTTTGCAAATGTTGTGTAAGATATTGTATTGTATTTTGTAAATATAACAAAACTAATAAGAGTATCTGCCGCCGTCATTAATTTTGAACTACTGACCCCCGAGGAAAGGCAACAGTTCAACAGCACTCTACTATACACGATCCACGCTAAGGGATTTACTGTTATTCTTATAATGCACCCACAGTGCGAAACATGTTTTGTGGTATCACACGAGTTCGAACCTGCCTTGACAGCTCCAAAACATTAATCCCTGTCACAGAGTGAATCCTCGCGCACTGAGTAGGGAATATTGAGGCTCGATATTAAATACTCTTTCTTAATTTATATTTTCTCAAAAGCATACTTGATTAATCCAGATAAAAGTGGATTCAAGAAACGTGCGATTTTCTCAAAAACAGACAGAAAATACAATAGACAGGTCCAGCCCTTAACATTCAAATATTTATCTAGCCTTTTCTTAAACTCTCTTAAATTAACTGCATCCACCCCATACGAAGTCAAATCATTTCAAAGCTTTGTGTTGGAGGTTTTGTAGTCCTACTATTGGCGTTGTTTTTTATAAAGACATTAACTCTACCTTGATGCCAGGTTTTAAATAATTCAAAAACGTAAATCTTAATTCAATGAGTCCTTTTCCTCAATGATTTGATTCGTTACAATTTATACCATAATTAGCGTTGAATATAGTTAATGTATTCCGCTAAGGGTTTTTAACGTTTGAAGAAATGGTAGAACAGCAACTTATTTACAATAATAATTAAGCATCGAGCCTGGCTTGTCTACTGTTCAGTGTGCCATGTTGCGACAGAAGGATCCAAATAAAAGTTCGAGCTGCAATATTCCGCTAAACATGTTCCACAGTTTCATCTATATAGGTGCTATAACTGTACCATTTATCCTCACTCTTAGGTTAAGATAGCCGCATGAGCAGAAAAACCTTCTGAGAGTTTGTCCAGGATTTTTATATCATGGATAGGTATGCTTAACGTTTCGGTGTCTCTTACCTTACTCTTTAACTAACGTAACGTGTAATGTTCTCTTTTGTTTGAAAATACCAAATACCAAAAAATGTGAAAAATCCACTTTTTTTTCAGATGATTTCTTGTTTTCCCATTACGTTAGTTGATCAGAATTATTTATATCCAGTGTTGAGTCAAGATGCTTCAACATATTATTTCTTTATATTATACCGGGATTTTCTTCGATCATCTTTGAAAGTAATCCCCTTGTTTAAGCCTTGTTTGTGCTGAGTGTAAACTAAAAAGAGAAATATCGTGTCACCGACAACATCTGATAAAGAAGAGAGACGCGTATATATATTCAAAATATAATATATTTTCTGTTTCATATATGCACGCACACGATCAAACATCATTAGATCACTGAAGCAATAGAAATAATAAGATAGATTCAACTCGATCTATTGGTTAACAACTATTATTAGAAATTTCACCAGCAAAAGTTATAATTTTTGTAAGGAGTTAGGATTTACAAATACATACAACACAAGTTTTTATTGTTCATGTTTCATCCTTATTTCCCAGATGATGCTCACACTGACATTTATTATTATTTTTCACTTACTTATAAACGAAACTATAAATACATTGTTTCATGATCCCGTACAAATGTATATATCTTTTCTGATCAATTGAGAACACAGAGAGTTTGTTAAATATTACATGAAAAATCTATATGATCTATGTATTTCGTGATGTCTTCGAGAATAAAAGCCTACTTATACTAAAATCATCATCATTCTTTAACAAACAGCAGAGCTAGATCATTTATTCATGGCGTGAGATTATGGAAATCTCCCATTAAATGCATTGTGTATATTTAGAAAAGGAAGTGTTGAGAGTCTTAGATAAGGTTAACTTTTTGATTCATTGAAAAATGTTTAAATCTTTTTGTTTGAAAAGGTCATAAGTTTTCGTTGGAAATCGGTGACATTTAATTTGCGATACTGAGTTTATTTGTTCATTCAAAGATACTAAGCTCCTAAAAGCTGCAATGAAAAAGTAATACATTCATTTCTGGTAGCTTGAAAAGCGCGGTATATGAGCCGACTGATATAATTGCTAAAGTTTATATTATTTTAAACAGAAGAAAAGTACATTTCCCAAGGATGTTTTAAGAAATTGTTTACAGTTTTTATCAAGAAGAAATTATGCATGGAATGTTGAATGATATAATTGCTATTAATATTTTACGTAGAACAATTACAAGTTCCAAAGTTAGACTTTATTAATTGTGATTTTAAATTTAATTTCCATCATGCCCTACAGAAATTTATAAGTCTTGAAAGTATAAGTAAAATTACTTTGTAACATCCTTCAAACTACAATTTTTATTTATAAACACGCTAAAACACAAAAAGTTCACCATAAATTGTTAATTTAAATTGTGGAAAAGATAATTTCATTGCATGATATTTTAAAATCTGAGATAGTGGGATTGATATATGTATCTGTAATAAAAAAAAAAGCCCATTTTTTTCATATCAGTTAGAATAAAATGTAAGCATCATAACTATTATTTTACACATAATCTGCAATTTAATATGGCCTACTATTGTATCGTATGTCAGAAGGGTAGGCTCATCCGATATTAAAATTAATATCAAAAACAAATCCTCGTGCGATTTTGATAACCTTGTATTATTAACCGTGGCATAGCGGCTCTTTCTTTTTCTGCAAGTACAAACATTAAGATCACCAGAAACATATAAAATATTGAAATACTTTGTTTGTTTGTTTTAAAGCAAAGCCATAGTAAGCTATCTGCTTTGTTCACCACAGGAATTGAACCCAGAAATTTTACATTCTAAGTCTGTAAGCTTACCGCTTTTCTACTAAGATACATTAAAAGTATAACTGACGTAAATATGGTGAATCTTATGGATTAGAAATTTTCATAAAAGAATCTGTGATATAACAATATTTTTTTTGGCCCGGCATGGCCAGGTGGTTAGGACGCTCGACTCGCAATCTGAGGGTCGCGTGTTTGAATACCCGTCACACCAAACATGCTCGCCCTTTCAGCCGTGGGGGCGTTATAACGTACTATTCGTTGCTAAAAGAGTAGTCCAAGAGTTGACGGTTGGTGGTGATGACTAGCTGGCTTCCCTCTAGTCTTACACTGCTAAATTAGGGACGGCTAGTCCAGATAGCTCTCATGTAGCTTTGCGCGAAATTCAAACAAACAAACAAACCATACTTCTACCTTTCAGGATATTACATTACTGCTAAATGAAAAAAATATTTTTCTATCAAATTTTTAATCTATAGGATTCCCCATTTTTATTTGAGTTGTATTTCTAATGTTAGAATATATTCAGGTGATTTTGATATGTACTCAAAATGGCGACGATAAAAGTTATCGAGAAATGTACGTCATGCAAAAAAGATATTGTCAAAAGAAATGGTTTGATAAAGTGTAATGTGAAATATTGTGGTGCATATCATTTTCAATGTGCTGGATTTACAAAACAAAGTTCTCGCAAGTTTTCAAAACTAAATAAATCAAAATGACGATGTCATAAATGTTGCTATGAAGAAAGTCAGCAGTCGCGAATTAGTGACAGTGATGTGGACTTAAATAAGCCTACTTTAGGTTCATCGGTGTAACAGATAAATGAGATAAAAATGGTACGGCGTTTATTTTAACACTATTTGAAAATTTAATTCTCAGAAATATGTTGAATTGTAAAATCAAGTTAAAATAGTTTTAAAATGTGAGTTATTACAAAAAATGAAGTTGAAAATTAAAAATTGGAAAAACATCTATTAAGAGCTGAGATTTCAAACTTGATTAGAGGCTTAAAGAACTTGAACAACCAACTTCAAAATAAACTCTAGTAATCATGGGAGTTTCCTTAATGATTCAAGAAGATACAGACGTAATAGTTAAGAAACTAGCTACTGTTTTAGTCATTACGCTGGGACCTAATAACACAATAATCTCGTATAGAACAAGTATAAAATACGTAACTAAGAAATTTACACGACCTATAAGAGTAGAATTTAACAACAGGCCTCTTCATAAGACATTGCCCCAAGGTGTAAAACAAAAGAGGAAATTAGCAACGAAAGAAGAAAGCATTGTCAATGAAGAACGCAATGTATAGATAAATAGGCGAGGAACATTAAAAGGGAAAACCAAATAAATTCTTATGGGTTAAAATTGGTATATATATATTTTTTAGAAAGGAAGAATCAACGAATGTTATACACATTAAAATGAAAAGGATCTCAAAATATTTTAATCTATTTACATTGTATTTCTGGTGATGGTTGATTACTTAAATAGTTTAACCATTTAGATTTTGATAATATGGATAATTATGATAAAAATGATTGAACTGGAAATAAAATTGGTGATGTAATAGTTTGGTTATACATTGTATTAGTGAAAAAAGTTTCCAATAGCATGAACAGGAAAAAAAGAAACACCTAAGTTGCTGAGAGTGAAAAAAAACTTGCAAGCGAAGGGTGTTTGACGTCAAAACATTTGATGCGCATAAGTATTCATTTTAGCATCCTTATTCAGAACTTTTGCAATTGCATATATTTTTATGCTTGCTGTTTGTGTTAGAGGACTTGCACTCCATCTATTGCCTTTTTCTCTTAAACCAATAACTGTTTCTTTATACTAACCATTTTTCCAATTCTTCAATAATTCAAAATTAGCATTCTTATTTTGGTTAAATCTTTATCACAGAAATTTGATTCTTAACAATTTGCATTATTATTAGCATTGAATACGATTCATCTATTTTACAAAGTGTATTTAAAGTATTCGAAAATGTTAGAAGACATACTTTCTTACTCTTTCTAAAACTATTATCCGTATTTTGATGCCAGTAGAAATGTCAAGTTTTGGAGCTTTAAACAAAAAGCATTTAAAATTAATTTTCAAAATCAAAATGACTTAGCTTTCAGTGAATCTTTATTTCAGACATTTGATGCATTAAAATGTGTGTTATTATCGCTACATACTGTTAATTTAATTTTCTAAGTGTTTTTAACATACTCATAAATGTAAGAAAAAAAGGGCTATTGATCCTTCTATTAACATGTCCATTGTTCCAAACTATCATCCCACAAAGGTTGGTTGAGATTGGCCCATCTACCTAGGAGTAGTTAGATAATGAACAAACAAACAAGCACACATATTTTTGTGCTTTATGTATATATATATAGATTGCAATAGTGTCGGCCAATGCATTCCTCCAAGAGAGTGATTGTGCAGTCTCTGAGGTATATAAGACGTTTGTGTGTCCTTTCCCCTACACTTTGTGTATGTTATTTCACAGAAAACTTAATAAAGTTTTTGTTTTTGGTCTATGGAAGCGGCACCATCTATCAACGTAGTTAACGTTAATTGACATCAAAGATAATAAATGCTCAATAACAGCAACAATGGGGGTGGGTGTGTATCCCCCATTAATATGCCCCTTGTCCCAAACTATCATCCCACAAAGTTTGGTTGAGATTGGCCTAACGATCTACGAATAGGTAGATAACGGACAAGCAGACAGATATACATATCTTTGTGCTTTCTATATAGATAATTTCGTTGACTGAAGCACTGAGCCTGGCATACCTAATGTTAAAGTATCGGGTTGATAATTGGCCAAGATCTGTCGCTAAACAGTTCCACACTTTCAGGTTTGACCATTTTGTAGCTGTAACAAATTAACCGATTCTTCGAAAACATTTTATTAAAAACAATAATACAGTGTGTTACAAAATTATTCATCCCCCCCTGCTAAGTTTCCACATTTTGTTGCTCTCTGAGCTTGCAATCATGAAACTTTCAAATGGGACTTTATATTTAGAATATACACAATCTACTCCAAACTGATAAAACTAAAAACTGATATTATGTAAGTAAGTTAAATTTTCAAAATAAATTAGAATATTCTCAATTGCACCCCTTTGCTATGACAACCTTAAATCAGTTTAGGAGTAAAATATTAGCTTGAAAGGTCACAAAATTTGTGTAATGGTCTCTGTCTGTGTGTAATCGAAGTGTTTAACTTGACTTCAGGGTAAATGCATTTGTTCAAGCCACAGCCCACATTGTGATACGACAAACCAACCATGAAGACCAAGGAGCTTTCCAAACAAGTCAGGAATAAAGTGGTAGAGAAGTACAGATCAGGAGAATGTTACAAGAAAATTTCAAGGTCGCTGATTATCCCTTTGAGTTTTGCTGACGTCTATCGTTAATAAGTGGAATGTGCTTCATACCACTCAGTCACTATCCAGATCAGATCTCCATTCGAAACTAAGCAGCCGGGTAAACAGGACACTGTGAAGCCAACAATGACTTTGAAAGAGTTGCAAAGTTCCATGTCTGAGATGAGAGTCAGTGCTCATACATTGACAACAACCCGGTTACTACACAAAGCTAGCCTGTATAGGCAACTGGCAAGAAAGAAGTCATTACTGAAAAGAACAATCTTAAATCTTGTATGCAGTTTGCGACAAAGCATGTAAATGATGCTACAGACATGTAGCAGAAGGCTTGGTGGTCAGACGAGACAAAACTTGAGCTTTTTGGTCTATATTCAAAGCATTACATCTGGCACAAGTCCAAAACAGTACATCACCCAGTCAACCCATCCCAACTATCAAGCATGGTAGTAGCAGCATCATGTTATGAGGGATGCTACTCATCAGCAGGGACTGAGAAGCTTGTCAGGATTGAGGGGATGATGGATGGTGCGAAGTACAAGTAAATCCTAAGGAAAACCTGCTTGAGTTAGCTAATAATCTAAAACTGGGTCGACAATGTATATTTCAGAAGGACAGTGACCCGAAGAACAACGCCAACGCCACACTGGGGTAGTTTAAAATAAAATAAAATGAATGCCCTGAAGTGGCCCAGTCAAATTCCTGACTTCAATCCAATAGAAAATTTATGGCGAGATTTGAAGAATGCATTCCATCAACGAACTTGTCATAATTGGAGCAATTTGTTAGGAAGAATGGACAAAAATTACACCATCCCATTGTGCAAAGCTGGTAGAGACCTTGAAATGTTTGCCTACCTTTAGACACAGATGTGTGGTATATATAGAACGATTTAATTAGCTCCACACACACACTGAGATACCATCGATATTAGAAGATTTAGCAGCTTCGTACTCAGGTTAAAAACACTTGACACATTTTATACCTGTATTTACTGATCTAAAATAAATTCTTATTGTTTTCATATCTTTATGTGCCCAGAAACTGGAATATTGGTAACGTGCCTTAATCCCGAAAAATATATTTTTGCTAGTGAATATGTGAATATCTTAAGAGAACTCAGTGACACACATTTAGAGAAATATAGTGCTTTTATTGAATTTCTTAACCAATATTACAAGTATTGTCAACAAATACTAATTTAATAGAGATATATCACTAATAAAAAAAGTAAAGAAATAAATGATTTTTTTTCAGTCCATCAGAAAATGGAAGCAACCTGAAAAGAAATCGAACAAGAAGAAATATTAAAGTATTGTAAAAATACAGACAGCTGTTAAAGACCACTGTTACAGTGAAGGTAAAACATTTGTGACCAACTTTTCGACCAGTATAATGTTTGTTCCCTTACAAAGACTTAACAAATTTATTAATATTTTTATATTTTATCACGCTGTATCTAATCTTGTTTGTAATGAGTATATTCATAAATTAATAAATCAATTAGATGAATTGATAAATATATTTATACCTTTTTATATAGCAGCCTTCTAGTCATTCAAATCAAATTCTTCTTCTTTTTCTCCCTTTGGGAACTTCACTTCTGTTTCTGTATGATACACAATATTCATATATAATTCTTAAAGAACGTTTTCTCAAAAATCTTCCATTGACAACAAGCTGGTTAATAATAGTGGTCGGTAGAAAACAATTTTAGAAAGAAGGTTTGATCCAGCAATACAACACGGTCAAGGGATATGGGAACCATTTAACTTATCAGAGTAATTTGTAAGATAAACAACCTAGTAATATCTGTGTTTGATTATTTAAGCAAACATTTTAAAGGAAAAATCTTTTCAATACAATAAATCCTTATATAATATACCTAACCTTAATATATGTTGTATCATCTTAATAAGTTAGGTCTAAATCCGTAATTCAAAGCGTTACCATAAAGTGAAATGCATTAAAAACGATTCTTCTTTAAATTTGGTTTTATATTTGAGAAAACAAAAAATCTAGAAAGACCTTCATTGCAACTCCGCCCCGTAACGTTTTCGACTTTTGTGGTAACCAATCTAATATATTCACCAAACAGTTCCTCACCCTCAAAACTGTAATTATGCGTGCCAAAATCTTCTTTCTATCTCAATTTGTTATCGAAGTTTGGCCATCTTTGAAATTCACAATTTACACCCATTATAATGAAAATTATTTACCTTTATTATGAACTCGAAATTTTAGCTAAATTCGCCAGACTTTCAGTAATCTGTTGTTGGGGGATACTCAACCTTTTTTTACGAAATTTCACTAACGCTAGACAACGACTTTTCCAATTATGTAGATGAATTACAATATAACCTTTACTGATGACTTACTTTCCCCAACAGTTAAATTGGTCTTTGTAGACTGTCAAATTTTCTCTAAATTTGATGAAAATCAAATGAAAAAGGTTACCAAAATACAAGCACGACATTTCATCAAAATTAACTAAAAACCTTTTTAGTTATATTGTTCACAAACACACGAGTGAAAGCAATATTTCAGCTAGCAGACGGAGTTAATGATGTAAAATATTCTTCTGTTCTTGGTAATTAAGATGTTAGCTAACAAAACTATTGAGAATGTAAGATTATTCATTCATTCTTTAAAGGTTATGCCTAAATTTTACAAATACATATAACTTTAAATTGTAGGAAAACTTTATTCATTGGTCTTGATGTTGTTGAGACTCTGACAATCTTATTGTATTTTTTTAAAAAATGCTTTCGTAACAGGTATATTTTTTAATATAGCATATTTAGTACCTTTATCTTCATCGTTTCCTTCAAATCCATGAATACCATGACAGTATCTTGTACACCGGTAATAGCAGTAGTGAATATCACACCTATAACGTACGCAGTGCCTGTAACATTGGGCTTCAGTCTCAAGAATGATTCCTAACAGTGTTAAGCATAAAAGAAAAATCGCAAACTTGTTCATGGTGATGATAACCTATAAAAAATATCATATTGTTTACGATCAGATTATACTATTATTTCATCAGTAATCGTAAACTTTAATTTAGAAGGATCATTTAAATTTTTGTCTGAATATAAATGATCTTATTATCATAGTAAAAAAAACTGCCCAAAAGAGATTCGCAGAGAAATAAATTAGGAAGAAAGCCATAAAGTACTAGTTAATATAAGTACGCTTCATGATGAAACATACATTTTAGAAAAAATAAATTAAAGTTCATTATTTTTTAACTTTTATTGGAAATATTTAATAGTATCAAACCGTCATGTATAATAATAAGAAATAAAATTATTCTTGAGAAAATGTACAATAATCTCTCTAGGAAACTACTTCCCGTTTATCTGGTACTTCTAAGATATATATATGTATGTATGTATGTATTCAGATATTTCAATCAGTACAGGATGTAGGTTCTTTGTATTATTATATTCCAACAACTGATATATCAGAAACATATAACTAAACTTTCTGTATAAATACAGATATATTTGAATACATTTTAGGAATACATAGCACTTGATAGTCATTTAATGACATCGTGTTTAAATAGTAGAAAATTTTCAATGTAGATGTTTTCATTTGTATTTTTATAAGAAGAAAAGTGGGAATTTGAGAGTCTAGTTTCTCTCAGCCATCACATTCTGTGAGTTTCTGTAACCTTTGTTTTTCAAAATTTGTAATCTAAGACAAGGCGGAATCATAAACAGCAACTACTGAGTAAACGTTTAAATTAATTAAATTATCTGCTTTAACTAAAAATGTCAAAAATTACAGTTCTCACTTCGTTCTGCTGTTACAAAGGAATTTCAGGTATCCTGAGTTATGTCAGTCGGTTTCTAAAATATGGAAACCATTCCATTCCTTTAGTTTTGTTCTCAGCGTCAGAACATATTCTCATCATAAGAAATTGTCCACGATTTCACACATTCTTGGTATGTTTTTGTCTTATATCGTGAAACAACTTCATTAACTTATATTGAGTAAAATGAGATAACTTCGTGATAACTTTTCTTGTATGTACATACCATATTCATTAACATAATTAAAGTATTAATGTAATAAATTAGATAAGTACACACTGAAGAATGTAAAGGTCGGGCTATGGTAACTAAATGACACATATAAATAGCAAGGTAAAAAAAAAATGATACTCACGTTCTTACACACGAGAAAATATATCGTTGTCTCGTATCGGAGTCGGACAGAAAGTTGCGAATCTACCCCTTTATATATACAGCACCATAAAGGTAGTCACGTGGGATTTCATTCGCGACAAACAACATGTGGATGTGAAACTTGTTTGGAAGTACTGAAGTTTGTTACTAAGCGAGTTTTTTAGTCTATATTACAGCATCACAACAGTGAGATAACCTGTTCTTTTACTGGGATTTTCCGAATGCGTTCAATATAAGTGATTCTTATTTCTAGTTATTTCTTTATTTTTAAGCTTGTTCTTTATTAATTAACAAGTATTAGAAGCATCATAAATACTTACATATTTGCTGTTATATGTTTTTTTATCGTTTATTGTCACGCTCTACCAGTTTTGACTCTATCACTTTGTTTTCTACATTGACAATTTTTGCTAAGATTATAGCTGTACATAAACTTATAGCATTATTATATGCGTTGTAAGTTTGTGGTTCCGTTAATTCATATTTGTAATTATCAAAAGTTTAGTTCTATTTAGAATACATCATATTCTGGCTGTTTACGTTGTTCTCTTAGGATTCTATTATTGTCTATTTTAAGCACACAGGGTCGAACGCTTCGAAGAAGTACTAAGTAAGGAACTAATTCACCTTTTCTAGTAGTGGGCAATTACCACGAGCGCATCAATAACCTTTTTCTTAAAGGAGTCACAGTTTGATCACATTTGTCTCTTTCCGTGCTTTATAGATCTGTACTAATTAATTTCCTTTGAAACGCGTCGCTTGCAATTAAATTTTGTAAGACCTCTTCTACTTTAGGTTGTGAACTAGCCTATTCAACCATGATTACAAAATATGTTGAACTTATCAGTTAATGCAGGAATCAACCAGCGTAAGAGAATAATTCAAAGTTGATGATGACAAAACCTTGTCGAAACGTTGTACATTTGCTGTCATGTTAAACTTATATTAAAGTTTTTCTTCATTACCCATTTAAGCCGTCTCCAGCCATTATTAATTCAAAGTTGTTAAACAGATGAAACAAATTAGTATGTACAACTCAGCATTTCAACTTCAGACGTTTCCTTAAACTTATCTAAAATGGATTTTCAGTGTTCAATACTTAGGTTTATTGACATATAAAGTACCAGCATAGATGAAAAACCTAACTAAATATATTTGAAAAAAATACTCTATATATTTATGTACATATAAAGCAGAGTTAGGATATTAATCATAAATAACTTACATCGGTTTCATTTCAATTACTTCATTATTAGTTTGTACGTTGTTTAAATTATAGATAAATGTTGGTCTGAAACAAAAGTGGTTCCTAGAGAAACCTAATGGTTAGTGGATGTGAGGCTCCGTCGTTTGCTCCTCGCCACCGCAAGAAAAATTGCGCTCCGCACATTTGTACCGTTATAAGAGTGAGGTGTCAAAATCGATTAGTCGATCAACGAAAAGTAATCTAAGAGATGGCGATTGGTGCTGTATACTAGCTGCTTAAGCTCTAGTATGTCACTTCAAAATTAGGGACAGCAATATTATATTTGGTTCATAACAACTTATCTTGCTCGAATCTGATAAACGTATGTCGAGATATGTAACTGGGTAAATCAGAAAACAATATTCAAAATTCACATTATCTTAATGTCTTATAGTTTGACAGAAATATTAAGTTTTATTTGATCATATTTTACCCAATTCTTCGTGTAGTTTGATAATTTAATTGTTTTATAAAATTATTAATAAGATTTTCAAAGAAACTTAACAAGAAATGAAGGCGATTTTACTATGTAAGAAAGCTTAAAATGTATCAGTTTGTTTGTATGAAATTAAGCACAAAGCTACACGATGGGCTATCTGTGCTCTGCCCACCACAGGTATTGAAAACCAGTTTCTAGCGTTGTAAGTCCGCAGATATACCGCTGGACCAAAAATGTATCTAATGCAACACAATACTTATAAACGAGTCCAAGTTATTAAAAATATTTTATAAAGAAATAAAAAAATCATAGTTTGTAACAAAAAATAACACATTCAAACAGTTTATTCACAAGAAATTGTGATTATCATACTACTAAAATACTTTAGTGAAACTGTGTATCAATCAGAATTTAAAATTTTATGATTTTTTGTTTTTTAAATACAATGGAAATCAATATTTGATTTAAAATTATCTGTAAAGGATATTTTATTTTGTGTTGTTGTTGTTTGTTACTAAGCACAAAGCTACACAAAGGACTATCTGTGCTCTGCCCACCACGGATATCGAAATCCGGTTTCTAGCAGTATAAGTCCGCAGACATACTGCTGCGCCACAAAATTACTGTATTAATATAACCCAAGAGAACCTCTGAATACTTATGATGTTAATATCAATGGCTTTGGAAATTTGAAAGATGTTGTAAAATTCTAACAATTTATTGTTTAGTGTGGAAAAAACTAGCAAAACAGTGTGAACATAGTGCTATTTCATCAACTAAACATAATTACTCATAAATATGGAAAAAACCTTGTGTCTCAAGGGTGTTTCTCAAACTTTTCTCTGGGTCACCTTAATTTTTAGAAGGGAAGCTAGTGACCTTAAACTGTACAAATTAGTAACAACATTGGGAGGTATGACTCATCTGAAATATGTTATACCGATATCAATTCTGGACATTTTTGTCAACAACAATGAGCAGCTCAAATCTATTGTAGTCATCTTCCAGATCTAAAGCTAATACGTGTGTTTTCTGAGGAGCTGCTAAACTTTCCCATGTATCAGCTGCAAATTCATCAGCATCAATTCAGGTTTCTTTTTTACTTTGATAACCATCTACTAATGACAGTAGTAATGGTTCAGTCTGATAGATAGGTAGTACTTGTAGTTACAACCTTCTCTGATACCTTACCACTGATGGTTTGTTTGAGGTTTGTGATTCAATGTCCAATAGGACTAAAGTGATAAATTATGAGTTTGAACAAGGAATGGATAAAGCCAACAGTTGGTATATCAAAGAAACTACCAGTTGACCAACTGTGTTGTGTTAGCTTCTGTAAGCTTCTTGCCCAATCTGCCTGGAGCTACATACTTAGATGTGTCTATGGATCTGTGTATATCATCCAAGGTAAAGATGGCTTCCAAATTCACATGTAGTTGCAGCTCAGGTAAGAGTTGCTGTAACTTGACCCTTTCCTGCATGTCAAAATAGCCACATAGCTTAATGTATCCGCACGTGAAAGCCTTGCCACTTTTCATGTACGGAGTTTGTACCACCATCTTCAAGATTGACTGACATCACTAAATTTTTGGTAGCTCTGACACTGGACTTGGAGCATAGTGCATTTCATTTCTTGTATCGTGTTTTGTAAGCTGATCACGTGTAGTTAACACACTCTCTATTCAATGTAGTTCTTGCCTACTCTATCTGGGTTGGATTATCCCTGATCTGTATCAACTCTGTCTGGACTTAATTGCATCTTTTACAGGTTTTTTTTTTGTTGGTTTTTTTAGTATTCCGCAAAATAATTGTAATATAATGACAACTAAACGCTAAGTATATAATTCACAAAAATTTACTTCTGAATCTTAGCGTAGCCATATACTGCATTAAACTGAATATAAGCCTTAAAATGTCTAAATGAAGACGTAGAATATGTCTAGGTTGAATTTAATTATATGATATATTGTTGAATAAGTATACAGTATTTGAAAATAAATGAAAAGCTGTAAAATACGACCTTAAAAATAAACTTTGTATGCATTAAAATGTTGACTGAGTACTGGACACGATTTTATGCGCAACATGTTCGTTTAAAAAAGTTATTCGTCAAGAGAGAGAAAAACGTAAAATTGTATATGTTAGCCTGTACTTCAGTGATTTCTATAATTGATAGAAAATGTAATTATTTGAATTGATTTAAGGCACAGTAACATATGTAACAAGTTAGAAGCAAAAACAAATATCGGGTATACCTAAAATAATTGTTCAAATAATTAGTTATTTAGCCGGTAGCTACACACGGGCTATCTGCTCTTTGTACATCGCAGGGAATAGAATCCCGGATTTTAGCGTTGCAAGTTTGTAAACTTACCGCTGACCTATTGAAACATATTAATACTTAGTATATTTCCTGCGTACGCATGACACCAAAATAAAAATCTAATTCGAAAATACTTTTGTCAAACTGTATTTGTGGTGTCCAACTAACGCTCACAACGATAAGTTAACTTCCCGAACGATTTATTTATCTATACATTTTTTTAGCCTGTATATTATTTTTCATATCTTATGTTTAGTTTTTATTGGATCTAAAATATAGCGTTTTCATAGCTATTATAAGTTTTTTTTAGTTTAACACCTTTACTGTTAGAATGACATTTACAAGTGCATAGGATCTTGGTGAAATTGATAAGAATCGTTAAGTAGGGTAAATAACATCTTAAGGGTAGGATTAGGCTGGTTTCTCGTTCCAACGAAAGGAAATTATATAGAATATCGTATGCAGTATAACTATAATATAAAGTTATTGGACCAAGCGTAGCCCATTTTTTAGTTTAAGTGGACTATGAATCAGAGAGCTCATTATTAGAGACCCCTTATCGCAAAAATTATAATAAAATAAATAAATGTAAGTCTCACTACTTGGTAAAACAAAAGTTATCCTAGAGTTTTCGATGGGTATTGTTGACTAGCTGCTTTCTCTATAGTCTGTCAGTTAGAAATTACGGACGGCTTGTGCAGATATCCTTTGAGTAGCTTTGCGCGAATATACGAAAACAAAGACACAAATAAAAGTATATGTGACCTTCCCTAATAAAATATAGTCTGTGAATATTTTATTTTACATTTACTAACCTAGGGACTTTATTTCGACATATAACATTGACAATGACACACAACTGGAAACAATTTTAAAGAAAAAGTTGTCGTAGAAACAGGTTTGATAGGTTTCACACGTAAACACGTGAACACTATATTCTCATCTTAACACAATGTTTGTACATAAGTTTTTTGTTTTTTTTACATCCCACAGAATCTCATATGAAATATCTCTGACCAATGAACCTCAAATTGAAACATTAACATACAGCTTGGCCGACAATATCTTAAAATCCAAAATTCAGAAGGTAAGAGTAAGATCCTACGCAATAATACGTGCAGCATATGGATCAAATGAGCGAAACTCTGTCAGATTTAAACGAAACAACTCCATAAAGCTAGACCTTAAAAGTCTTATTTATAAATCTGTATTGTGTATTTTTGATATATATATTTCAATAGATGTTGTTTTGCATTTGTGTCACGTATTAGAATTTCAAATAGTTCAAAAGTTAACTGATAATTTAAATTTAGTAGTTAAATTGTACTTTGGATTTGGTAGTTAAATTAAAGCCGATATATAGTCAGTTTATGGTATTTGCCAACAAGATTGATACATACCGTTTTTAACACAAATACGTTTTAACATACACACAACAACACAGTTTACAATAACAATTATTATAAATAGTTATTACAAACAATGATTTATAAACAAAAGTTTCACAAACTTACAAAAAAGAATATTTTATGTTGCTAGTTTGGAACTCCCTTGATATCTTATCGAGGGATTACGATAAGCGAATTAATTACGATTTGATATAAATACGATTCGCCGGGAAGCTAGCTAGCTTTATTCTTGGTCTCACACGCTGAAGTTGGGTAATGTTTTCGTAAAAATACTAATGGCTGATGAGAATCCACTGAAGTTAAAGAATTTGTAATGTTTGAACTTTGTAACGGTTCCTGGTGAAATATCTGAAGTTTTCCGATTGATAAGCATTAAAAAAATCACAGTTATAGCTTTTGAAGTTTATAGCACACTGATTATGGCGAACTACTAACAGACACACTCTTCTTTTGGCACGTCGCCTTAGTTATATTTATAGGCGTGGGAACGTTTTCTAGAAAATTCAGATTACGTAACAATACTGAGCTATATTTAAGCATTTACGTATATACATATATTGTTGAGTCTTACTCTCGAATCTTCTACAACTTTGGAAAATAGGCGGGAGTTTCGCAATACATATCTAACACTACAAGCTATGCGTGTTTTTAAATATAAATTTAATCTAAACAAACTTTGATATTAAAATAAATATATAATATAATAAATTCGTTATGCAATCTACTCTCAAATGTAATTATATGCCCAAAGTAGCACATCGTCCATTATATATACATATCTATTAGTATCCTTTTCG
>NW_013666192.1:458096-463304 GCF_000517525.1 Limulus polyphemus | reverse complement strand
ACAATATAAAATCTTCTTTCTAGTTTGGAACTCCCTTGATATCTTATCGAGGGTTTACGATGAGGGAGTTAATTTCAGGTCGATTTGCCGGGAAGCTGGCTAGCTTTGTCCTTTGCCACACACACACTGAATTGTTGGTCTGTTGAAGTTAGGTAATGTTTTCGTAAAAATACTAATGTCCGATGAGAATCCACTGAAGTTTAACGATTTGTAAATTTCAAAATTTATAAATATTCCTGGTCAAATATCTTACGTTTTTTTCGATTGATAAACGTTATAAAAATCACAGTTATAGCTTTCGAAGTTTATAGCACACTGATTATAGCAAACTACTAATAGACACACCTTAGGCACGTCGCGTTGGTTGTATTTATAGGCGTGGGAAGGTTTCCTAGAATATTCAGATTACATAACAATAGTGAGCTTAATTTAAATGTTTACATATATAGATATATTGTTGATTCCTACTCTCGAGAATCTTCTACAACTTTGGAGAATAGGCGGGAATTTCGCAATACATATCTAACACTATTAGCTATGTATGTTTTTGAATATAAACTTAATCTAAACAAACGTTGATATTCAAATAAATATATAACAACAAATTCGTTACATTTGATAATTTTACACATACATCTAAACGTTGAGTGTGGTATTCACAGGTTATGAAGGACAGTAATTAAGCAGAGGAAGAAAAGAATAAAAGGAATGATATATTACATTGTTTGTGTGCAATATAGTGAAACTTCTGAAAAAGTTGTTCTAACAATAAGGCTTTATTTTGTTAAATAAACTTGAGGTATGGTCAATATTTTCTATAGTAAACTATATCAGAAAAGTCAAATATCAAGGAAGAAACTGAATACTAGTTTATGGTATCGAGTTTTATGATTGGTAGCTAACTCAATAGTGAAGGTGGAGAGATTAAAGAATATTGTTAAATTAAAGTTTTAATATACCCCTTCTCCGTCAAATGCCATTGACTATATCAGTACTGGCAAAACAAAAAGCGCTATGGAAGATACCAATTTAAGATACAATTAAGATCGTACAGAGTAACCGGAATGTTCCCCTTGTGATAAAGTGTAGGAAGCTTTGAGGTGACTCCGTTGCTCAAAGCCTTACCAACCAAAGATTCATTGCAGACACTCTGTGCTCACTCATCTTGCGTAAAATTTCTGTGAATGTGATTTTCTCTGACGCTGGAGAGGAATGCCCCGATTTATGTGAAGTTTAACCATAGAGTTTCAAAGTTCTTAGGAAAGTAATAGTGTGTAAGTCACGTGTACTCTGTATTTCACCCCTATACCAAAAAAGCTCTAAGTCATGTCTACAATTCAACTATAGTATATACCAAGCAGCTGGAGAATGAAACAGGTATTCATGTTATTCCACATGAAGATATGTCGTCAAATCGCCGTACGTATTTCTGTGCGCCTGGACTGTTTAAAATGGTAGTAAGCAGTAAATCCTCATATACTAGATGGATTGTGGAAAATGTACAAGGAGGAGTGATGTGTTTTGGACACGACAGCCTTATAACGGAGCCTTTTGCAAACGAAAAAAATCGTTTAACTATAATATATTGTTTGTTTGAAGTTAAGCACAAAGCTACACAATAGGTTATCTGTGCTCTACCCACCGCGGGTATCGAAACCCAGTTTCTAGCGTTGTAAGTCCGCAGACATACCGCTGTGCCACTGTGGGGCACTATAAGATATATATATGTATATATATTGTAATTTTTACTATCATTTATATATATATATTGTAATTTTTACTATCATTTATATATATATATATATATTGTAATTTTTTTCACAATATTTTGTAGATATAAAATTTTCCTTAACTTATCCGTTTGCCTATTATTTTAAAGGGTTCTTTCCTTATGTTTTGCATTCCAAGTTATATTTTTTATGTAAATTGTAAGAATATATTTAATCAAATGTTTGAAATTTCTCGTACATATTAATCCTATTTTAATTTTTTTCCGATAGTTGGTATGTTTTGCCTTGTGTAAAGCATGTGAATTACTTGATTTTCTCTTTTACCCTTATGATCATAATTATTATAAATATTAGTATTTTTGTATGGATGTTATGTATTTAGCGTTTCTGTTATGAGTTGCTAATAGATATTAGGGTAGCCGTTCTATACTGATTGTGTTTAGCGAAATAGGTATTAAGAAAGCGACTGGAATTTAACAATTAGTTACTCTGTCTGGTTAATTACAACAATTATGTATGTTGTGTTGCTATATTATTAGAACAGCCACTGTGGTTTTTCTACTATCATCCAGCATGAATAATACATAGAAAATAAACAACTAGAAAGACACTCAATAGTTTTTGGCTTCTGCAGTAACCAACGTAAAATATTCACCAAAAGATTCTTCTTATGTTTATGCCTTCTTTAATATATATATATATTCAATTCACTCTATTGTTAGTTAATATTATTTATACATATTTATAACTTGTAATGAGTATTTCTCCATAACACTCACAGCTCAAAAGAAACAACATTCTAACGAATACTTCCTTCAGAATAATGATATAATAAAATTAGTAAGCGCAAAAGAAAGAAAAACGTTTTCGAAGCATTCCTAATTTCACCTAAAAAGATTTTAGTGCTATTTCTATGAATTTCTATACATGTATTTAAATCCCCCGGTGGGACTTACTAATGTCCGGGGTTCGATTCCCTGTGATAAACACGGCAGATAGTCTAATGTGGTTTTACTAAAACAAACAGACTTATATTTAATTGTCTAATTTCTTTATTGTATAAGCATTGTACTGTTTAGCAATTGAGGTTTATTTAAATTATTATATATATATATTGCATGTTTCAAACTAATCATAAGTTTACAAGTAATAATTTGTATTGTATGCTTTAAGGGTTTGCGTAAATGTTTTGTTTTAAACTGCAAATTTAACATTATTATTTCGAAATTTGAACATGTTTGAAATTCTAAGTCCTTTGTACATTTCCATACACAACAGGTGTAGTTTGTTCTTATTTATTTAAACCAACAATTTTTATACTGTTCTGTAGTCATTGTACTTGAAATACAGTTGGAATGACTGAAAGTCATGAATCCCACCCTTTTATAACTCGTATGAACTCGAGTATATCCACGTAACATGTTTCTAATGTTGTAAACAGGTTTTGCCTGTAATTAATTGCGTTCTTGTTGTTGACCAGACGTTTCAAGGTTGGGTGAAAGCTACAACAACCTTTGTTTTTGAGCTTCAAGTTTGCACGTATGACTTTCTTATGATCTTCTTGGAACATAGGCTGTTCAAACCGGTAATTCAGTAGCCTGTACAACTGGTCTGGTTGACATTGCTTGTGGAACAGTGACTGATTGGTTTGGTTTCTTATAAATTTCGCGCAATACTACACGAGAACTATCTGCGCCAGCCGTCCCTAATTTAGTAGTGTAAGACTAAAGGAAAGTCAGCATTAAACAAATTAAATCAAAATCTAATATACTAAATAGAACTGAACAAAAAAAAGAGTAGGACTTAATTGCAAAATAAATTTCAAGTACTCTTTAAGTACAAGAATAATTACAATAGTTGAAACACTGTTTACATTAAAGTCAATACTTATTCAATATATACAGTGTTCTACAACGGGGGTCCATCAAAAGCACAGCGGCATGTTTGCGGACTTAAACGCTAGAAACGGGGTTTTGATATCCGTGGTGAACAGAGCACAGATAACCCACTGTGCAGCTTTGTGTTTAACTTGGTGTGCGCATAACTTCAACAGTCAATGTTACTTTGCGTTTCAACACGTTTCTGATGCATTATGCGACAATCTTTTGGGTGGTCCATCAAAATTATCTCATGAATACAGTAGGTTCTTTTCTCTTAATAGGGATTCGGGATTTCATAACCACGGAGTGTTAGGAAACTAAACAGTTTCTCTTTGTCCCTCTCATCTCATTATATAACGATATAACAACGGAAAAAGGTTTACATACATGCATGAAAATGTATATATGTGTATACACAGCTATCTGAAAATTTCTGGACGAACAAGAGAGGCAAGCGATAAATAATGTCCCATCGGCAATGAAGGTGTTGCATATTATTCGAAGGTAGGCGGCATAGATCCATGAATTCAATGCCGAAAATTTCTTTGTGAGTGGGAGAGAGGGGGTAACTAGAACGCACCAAGAAAAAAAACAATTTTACTGGAAGGGTAAAAGAAAATCTCTTCTCTCCACTTCGTAGAATGAAATCTGAAATTAAAGCTAAAAAAAAAAAAGGAGTAAGAAAGCACTAGAACTTTAAACACAATTAATTAAAGTAAAACATTATAGAGTAAAAGTTAAACCTATAACTGTTAGAAATCATGGAAATAGATGCTATCCGTTAAGAATTAAGTTGAGAGGATATGATGAATGTAAAGTTCAGTTAGCAATATAAAGTTAAAAATCACGACTGCCATTTACTAGGAAAAGCCAGTTAGAACCATAACCATATGTAGAACTCGCAGTTACCTTATACTATTCATGGCGAAAGTACTTGCCACCATGAAGTTAAAACACATGTATGCCCCCCAGTGGCACAGCGGTATGTCTGCTAGAAACCGGGTTTCGATACCCGTGGTGGGCAGAGCACAGATAGCCCATTGTGTAGCTTTGTGCTTAACTTAAAAAAAAAAGCACATGTACAATCTACTTAGCTTTTTACGGAACAACGTATTGTTATAAATCGCTTATTAACACCACCTTGTTATGATAGTGCTGTTCTTGCACTTCACTCTCCATGTTATGTCCATCAACGTTATTTAGATTTACTTATTCCTATCAAGAATTGACTCATACCAATATAAACAAAACAAATTTGCTGATTATTACCATAACCAATAATATGTAGACTTAGAACTAGGCTTTATTTCTTACTGGCTGCATATTACTTCACATCTCTCACACTATTTGTTCTTTCGTATATCTCTGGTCCTTCGTTTTCATTGAACTCCTGTTTTATACACATATGTACATCTTTCTCAAACTCACACTGAACATATATCTTTCTTTTTTGGCTATAATACATCTGTTATGACCAATCCCCGCCTTAATCTGGCCCTGGATACACTTCTAAGAACTGATGATTGAAAGTAAAGAGGATTGTACTACAAAAAATATACACCTGGAAAAAAGTTAAGCACCCCCGTGTTTTTTTCAAG
>NW_013666192.1:434115-457096 GCF_000517525.1 Limulus polyphemus | reverse complement strand
CAGAAATTCGGGACTTAAATACGGATTTGATGCACGAGAAAATAGTGCATATTGGACGTGAAGAAGGGAGCAAGTTGCACGGGGGGAAAAAACGCGCCTGATTTAAATGTCACACCTGAAAGCTCACATCCTTTTAATTATGTTTGAAATTATGAACATTGCTCAACATCATGAAAATTAAACCTTATTTTCAATAAGCAATCCTGAAAAATATTTGGGGGTGCTTAACTTTTTTCTAGGTGTATATATGTACATCTTTCTCAAACTCACACTGAACATATATCTTTCTTTTTTGGCTATAATACATCTGTTATGACCAGTCCCCGCCTTAATCTGGTCCTGGATACACTTCTAAGAACTGATGATTGAAAGTAAAGAGGATTGTACTACAAAAAATATATACTACACTATATTTGCTATATTCAGTGCCAAACGAAGACTTTCACCGAATACCAAGGTTCAATCACTTGGCTGTGGATATAAGAGATGGTATTGGTTGAGACGCTCTCTATTTTATTAACTTGAACTAGATTACATGTAAAGGTTATGTACCATTTACAGTCTAGTGTGTACACCAACTCCTCTCAAGGCCATGTCCATTAATCTATCGCGTATAGCATTTTGTATCGAAATGTACTTTTCTTAATTTGGTGGGTATAGTCCTACACATGACAAACATTGCAGTGCCATGTTTAGTAGGGAGGGGAGGAAGAAGAGTCAAAATCAGGAGACGATGGACCAGCCTTCAAAGTTATGCAATCACAGTCAAGAGAATACTATAACTTTTAACACAGTATGCGTATATTCAAAAAATTTTGCACATTATCAATAAGCATTACAAGACTTTCGTATACGAAATATCAGATTTTTGTTTTAAGATTTAATTAATGATTTGCTCGTGCATTTTTTCTTTTCGAATGTTGGCCGTCCAACATGCAGAGTAATTTTGATTTTAAGATATTTTTATGCAGATAACAGATAATTATAAAATGTTTTTGTTTAGAAAAAACTATATTTAATCTGTTATTTTCACTATTGTATCTCAGTGTAGGTTTAGTAGATTTGACCGACTACGTAACCACCATAAAAACTTAGGAAATAGATATAAATTACGATTTTTTTCCTTCTAGAATGACAACAAATTATAACGAGTAACCAGAAATGTTAACCCTAAAAAGAACGCACCGACCACACTGTCGCAGGATATGTCGGCATGACCGTGTCGGTCTCTTTGATGACCTGAGTGACAATTGCCATGCCAAATTAACACGAAGCTGCTGTGGTAGCGACATTTTTCAATATTTATCTACAGGGTAGGCATCTAGAGATTTTAAGTAAAGTCTGCTGCCAAACCTGGCGACTTTTATCAGTATTGAAAATTAAAAGTAATATGTAACATGAAATTGTGAAATGAATAAAAAACTTGAAAATTCATACTTGCATTTTGCTTACTAGCCCTAAATGCTTCAATATAATATGATTTTTAATCTGTTGATTACCAAATTTTTTTATAAAGAAGTTAGGGCTGTTCTAATCAAATGTGACCAGCTGTCTTTTCTCAAAATATTTCTAGTAGAAATGCAGAATTGAAGATGAAGAGCATCATTAATACTGAACCACAAGATAAAAAAGTAAAACTTTGGAAGAGCCTAATCAACAAACGAATACAGCAGATTTATTAAGATGCAATTCAAAAGGTTCATGTAATCATACCCTATAGATCTTTTTCTCTGCACACCAAGTCACTGACATTGTACCCGTACCACTTTATTCTAACAGTGAAATATTATACTATTGTTTAAAGTTTATGTATTAAAACAGACTTGCATCAACAAAGTTAAAAACATAAAGGGTCTAAATTTTTGTTGCTGGGTAAATGATTTGGCACATACCCCAAATTCAAAAGCAGCCATCCCTAATTTAAAACTGTTGACTAGAGGGAACTTGCTGCTTACTTGACTACTTTTAACCATGATTTACTGGCACAATTATAATGTCCCACAGCTAAGAGAGAGCACTGTTCAAAGGCATATCCACTATGAAGCTTTCAATCTGCAGCCAAGCACAATAACACAACCAGTCTCTGAAAAATGGTACCAAATTTAAAACATAAATGTTATGACTGCCTTTCGTGGGCTGGCAAAATATTATTATAATTAATTATAATTGGCATAAAACATATGTATTAGGCCTATTATATTTTTTTAATCTTTATATAAGCCATTCTGTTGTAGCAAATGGTTTATTTAAAGTGTTCTGACTACTACTCTGTTTATTGTGTCCAAGCCAGCCTGATGAACTCTTGTTATCAAGCAAAGTGTAGTGTAGTGGAAATACTATTATACACTCTTTTTCTTGAAAAACCTTAATAAACTGAATAAAGAGTATAGCGTTAAAAATTATAATTTATAAAATAAATAATTATAATTAATCATAGCATGTATATTTTAATGAATATGCACTGTCCAAAACTTTTTGATGTTATTCAATTGTATGGATCAATATAAAATTAACTTTTTTTTTATAAATGACTTTTATTAACATTTTACATATTTGCTAAACAGAGTAAATATATTTCTCTGTTACTGATTTCTTTACAGCACTCCTATAGTGAACTACATGTGAATGTAAACTTTTCATGTCTTGAACATTTCACACAAAGTTTATAACCTTGAAATACACTGAAGTTTACTAGGTAATTTCTAAGCTTTATATTAATGCTTGTTAATTAAATTTGAATTGTTTACACACAGTTATTGAGTTCTTACATTGGATGGCTGGGGTGCTTTATTAACTTAATACTTCATTTCAATGCGAGTATTTTCTTAATGAAACTTAACAACTAACATTAGTTTGATATGGTGATAAAAATTTGTTTCATGAAACATTCTAGATGTTATTTTGAAATATCCGTTTTTATTATGGTGATATAAATCTAAATATGCTATTGTATATCAAAATATTTTTCTAGAGACTGTTGTTTATTTGTAGTTAAGTTCAAAGCTACACAAAGGGCTATCTGTGTTCTACCTACCACAGGTATCAAAGCCTGGTTTCTAGTATTGTAAGTCTGCAGACATACCGCAGTGACACTTGGTGGCCTCTAGAGATGATATATACACAAACACATCCATAGTATTAAGATATAAAGTCTAATATTACAAAAAGAAACAGTAGTCTAAGCCAAAGCATGTAAAATTTATTTACATATTTAATATATGTCTGTTGTATTTGTTACTGTAGTAATTGATGTGTAGAATAAATATCAACATACAATTTATTGTTAAATATGTCTTTATTTCAACGTGCTTCAAACAAGCACATTTGAAACAACATCTGATACAACTTCAACACAATCTTTCATTTTCATTTAGATGCATGCAAATTTAGAGTAACTGCTTAGTAACCTTACAGTTTTTTATTTTACTCATGTATATTATGGAATGATTAATACACTTACAGCTCAAGAGATAATTAATTTGGAAAAAAAGAAAGGATTCTGGGATAAAAACCACATTTATTTTACAGTGTCCAAGGCTCTCTATAAAACAGGTTATTTGCTGTCTTTGACAATTGCATACACACCTCGAAGCAATGAAATAAGTTCACTACCAAATAAACAAATATTAAAGTTTGTGTGTGTTTCAAATAAGCCTTTCTACTGCTACACTCACAAGAAATAATCTGCATCAACTCTAAAACCTACTTTCAAACTTATTCTCAAAACAAGTTACACCAGAAAATGTTAAGCATTTTCTAAACATTTGTAAAGCAGTAAACAGAATCAAGATAAGCCTGATTTTTAAAGCATATGAGTTAAAACGTTCTTCCATAATTAATTTAGATAACTACCTGAACATATCCACACTACAAAAGCATCCATAGATGTATTGTCTTCCTACCTGTTGCAGTTGTTAGTATAATAATACATGCCCACTTCTATATATTTATCCACAAGAAATTAAATTTAGAGTCAACAAATACTGTCCTGTTTTCCTTTAAGAAATTATATTTTCATCTGGATTTACACCACATTGACTAATTCATTCTGAAAAAAAACAAAAAACAATAGAATTATCTAGCACCTGCAAAAATGGTGTTTTTTTATGTATCAAGATCTTGAACAAACAGCATCTCTGACTGGCTTAGTCCAGCCTCTCGGAAGGACGGTGGCTCAGGACATTCTCTGGTGGGCTCACACGGAAGGACTCTGCGTGGAAAATTAGTCACAATTTGGAAGCTATCCGGTGACTGATCATGGCAAAACACAAAGTAGTATAGGTACTGAAAAATTACAAAATTACTGTCATCAATGCTGGGCCTACCACAAAACCAAAATAGATGTACTTGCTTACCTATATGCATAGATTAGAAACAGATTTAAAACAGAATAGTTCTGAAATGTAAACCTAGATATTTACAATTATAAACTCTGCATACTTTATCAACAGGAAGGAGAAAGTGTAGTGTCATTTATATAAAAATTAGTTATACTCCTCAAAATATTTTTCTAAAGTTCAAACTAACATTAATACAAATGGCACTACAATAACTTACACCATATAACTTGTTCTCAGGTTGAATAGATAAAAAATGCCAGTATATTTGGTGACTAAATTTCAGTTTCTATAATGAACAGGAGTTAACTTTTTACCCTGTCAGAATTGCAATATTTAATGCACTTTAACAGTTTTCTTTAAAAACTCTGTAGAAACCCTACTCAATAAAAAATATCAAACATTACTATAGTGATTTGGTGCTTAATAAAAACATATTATTTTTATTATGATTACTTATTGGTTGGAAAAATTCTCAATTTTTGTTTTACCAATAAGCATTTAACAATCAGCAGCTTTGAATAAAATTAGTGAAGTTTCATGGACACAGAAATACCTATAAAGGCAAGTAACTACAAATTTAATGATTGTTACATCAAAACCAAAGAATGGCTTGATCACAATGCTAGCTTTAAATGATGTACTTATATGTTGCAACTTCAGCTCTAGACTTGTTTAAAAATTCAGATTAAAAGTAAAGCTTTTTATTGAAATGTTAAAAGTATCTGAAAAAGAATAAAAGAGATGCAATAAATAAATCAATTTTCTACACTGTGACTAAAACAGTCACAGAAGCTTCCCTTTTTTTTTTTTTTTTGTTAAAGAGCACCTAACAATATTTCTTAAGGAGCCAACTGGTGACTACTTGTTTTAAGCATTTCTTCCAAGTAAAGTTTAGGAACATTTTTTTGTACTGTTGATATTTTGAGGTTTTAAGAAGACCTCCTCAGTTTTGTTTGTCTTATAAGTTGTTCTCAAACAAAGAGGTGAGGGATGGGTGGAATATACTTTTGGTGTTTGTCAATCTGATTTTGGAAAACCAAATATATTGTTGCAGCATCTGTCACTGGTATGTAAACTAGTTTTGCATGTCTACTCATTAGATTGTAATTGCCCAGAGTGAAGGAACCAAGAAACCAGTTGTTTCAGTTGGGTGCCATTTCTGAAAAGAACTCTATTGAATGGAGTCTAATTACATGATGCTTAATTCAAAAAAATAATGAAAAGAGTAAGGATCATGAAAGCAAAACTAGGTAAGGCTATGTAACCATAAATTCAGTACCATTGGCTAACATTTTAAATATAATAGTAAAATGTATGTCTAAAAATTACATATGATAAGGGACAAACCTATATTGTACTTAATTCAAATGCACTGCATTTCATACCAATTCTTGTTTACAGTTTAGCCTGTACTATTACACAATCTATTACACAACTCCAAAAGATATACTGCAACTGTAGGTGATCTCACAATTTTAACAAAAAGTATACTGTATATCAATATATACTTTATTGAGAGTAATCGTGTAAGTTAGCATTTATAATGTTCACAAACTATATGACCTCCAATAAATCTAAGCATATTCACATGTAGCATATAAAATAAAACCAAAAGACCTCCTATTATAAAATCATCTAAAAAACTGTAGTTTCAAAGTTAATATTTTCCTACACTGAAAATATATTTCTGATAAATAGTCACCTTATCTCACAAAACAGCTTTCCTTGATTTGTACTGCCCCCTCTATATGCACAAAATTTTTGCCTGCCACTAGCTTTTATACTCCCACTAATCTCCACGTGGCACAACTATGTTGTGGTAATGTATGCAAATAAGCATGCAACAACCCTCCACAATAGGAGTGTGACACAACCTTCTGAAAAAAACTCACCAGAAGTGGAGAGGATGGGTGGGAAGTGTGAGCATAGGTATCTATCAGAAATCTATTTCAGTGTGTGAAAATATTAACTTTTGAACTGATAACTTATCTACTCTTACAAAACAGCTAGAATCCCACACTGACCCAGTGTAAAAGTTACCAAGATGAGCCTCCGTGAGAAAATGTCAGAAGAGGACTCTGGGAGTGTGAAATCTCAATGTAGAGGAAACATGGGAAACCACACCACATCTGAACCAGGTATACTCTTTGCATGAGATGAATGAATGTGTCATGAAATGGGCAGAATATGAAGCAAAACTGAAAAAGTGCTATTTGTGTAGAGTGGCTAAGGAGCATCAGACCACAAGCAAGAGGTCAACTCTAGTCCAAAACCAGCAGCATTGAGATTGGATCAATCGCCCCACAATAGGAGGAGTGTCCTCTACAATTCACCTCAGACCCAGGAATCAAAAGGGAAAAAAGTTCTTCCATTCCAGGAACCCAAGCTGTTATGTGTGCATAACCAACACCAGTATCCCTCATAAACCAACATTCAGGTAATAGGAAGGTGGAAATGCTATATGAAGGGTGAACTCCATTCCAAAACCATGTGGTATGGGAAATGTATTGTCCAGTTTGCAGTAGAAAGAGGGTCTCAGCCCACTCACATGTGAGGACTTATGTTGACTGATCAGGCTCCAACCAACACCAGTCACCCAAGAATCAACACCCAGGCAGTGGTGGGAGGGAGTGTTCCCAGTCAGAGGGGTGAACTGCATACAGAAATGTGACAGAAAAATCCAGTCCACATCATACGGCATCTGGAATCTTACATCAGATCTGCAACAGGAGGATAGTCATGCCACCTACATCTGCAGAATACCACTGCCATAATCTCAACTGAGTGGAATCAAACACATTCGGGAGGAAGCCTCCATGGTCTACCACCTGAGCAGCTAGAAGCTGATAAGTGGTAACAAATCCCATACTCCACTAGTAGAAGGGGGGAAAAAATGTGATGGAGAGCCAAGAGAAACACATCACTGGAGAAAATGCAATTGGTGACTGCAAATCTTATTTTGAAAAGCAGACTGACCAGACTTGTAAGATCAAAAGAACTGCAGGAAACGATAGCAGTCCTTTTTGCTTTAATTAGTTATTCCACGAGTGTAAGGTCCAGAACAAACATATTTACAAAGCAAAACACTGCAAGGATGAACTTACAAACATTCTTGTGGAACACCTGATCTCAACAGTGAGCAATGATAAAAGGTTGCACAGTACAGATAGAATTAGTATACTTGGACAGGCACCACTTACCACAGAGCAGGATCCAAAAAAGAAATGCAAAGGAGCTTGCTGTATTATGAAATAAAGAAGAAAAATGACACCTAGCTACTCAAAGATGAATTGATGAGTGAAGGATGGCAACAAGAGGGAGATGATATCCAGTTGAGAGGGTAACCACCAGACAATGCAGATAATGTGACATGAAAATATGAGGCACGTTCCACATGACAGCTTGGATAATTTCCTCCAAAGTATGATGAAGACAAGCAGCCAAAGACATTGTGAGGTGACAAATCTGGTGGTGGATACACAGAAAATACGACAGGAGTCAGGAGACAAGGTACCAAGAAACAGAAGGATTCCAATGTATAAATAAATGGAAACAGGAACAACGGAAAGAAGCCACGTGAGCCACATAAGATCGCAGAGCCCTAACTGGACACATGGGGTCAACTGGGATCAGAACAGGAATATGCAACGAAAAGAAGGGAACAGGAAGCCAAAGGTTCAAATGGAGGAAGAGAAAGGACATGGAAAACAACATTAAGATCCCAATCCAGAAAGGGAGTAGGTCATGGAGGGTGTGGAGATGAAAAGAATGAAACAAGAGTGAAATACCAGGAGAGAAAAAAACATGGTGGAATCAGAAAAAATGAAAGGTAGGCAATAATGCAGTTCTATAACCAGCAATGGTTGAAACAGAAAAACTATTATTGAAAAGTCAGGTAAAAAATTTATATAGGTGAAGGAAAGGAAGGGATAAATCTCTGATGAATTCACCATTGATGAAAAAAAATGCCACTTATGTCAGTACAAGGAAGAGGTATGGACAGAGTGGGAAAAAGGGATGCTACCCAGGTGGAAAGTATGGAACCTCATGCAAAAGACAAGGCAAAAGCCATGCATGAAGCCAGAGGGTGGGAATGTACAGATGAAAAACAGCCAAATGAGGTTGATAGGGAAGAGGAAGAGGTAACAGTGGTAACAACTGAAGAGGAGTAAGCAAAAGGAACCAAGGTTGAGCTGGCCATAACGGAGCCTCAAGGACTTGACATGGAGTGGTTTGAATAATGAAAAAAAAATGTCCAATGTGTAAAGACACAGTGACTGTATTTAGATGCCCCTTGTCAATTGATTAAGAGACAACATTAAGAGTTGTTGGAGTGGATCATCACTTTTTGCCCCTCAAAAACGACATGAAATGATCTGTTACATGACAAACAACCACGAGTTCCAGAACCCTGATGTTGACACTTAACCTGACCAAAGACCAAAAGAGAAGCATCTGTAAAAAGATGCTCCTGTGATCATGGAGAAGGAAGAGGGACATCAGCCGTTGTGTTGTCCCTGTACAATCACTAGGTAAAATGACTCTGGACAAAAGGGACACCAAGTAATCCAGTGGATCTCTGGTGAGGTTCCAATGATCCTGAAGGACCCACTGAGAAGACCACATGTTGGCACGTCACGGGGAATAAGAGCCTCCAAGGTAGCCCAAGTCTCCATAAGAGAAAGACCCTCTCCCACAGAAAGAAAAGGTGAGGATTGCACCTTCTAAATCGAAAACTCCATGGAATGCAGACAGGGAGAAGGTTGGGCCCCAACAGAGATGGGAGTTTAAGAATACCCCAAGGTGAACGAGATATTGAGTTAGTGTGAAAATGTACTTCTCCACCTTTACCAGCCAACCCATCAGCGCAGCTTCCTAGAGAAGAAACCACTTGTTGATGGAAGAGGATGAAAGCAAAGCATCTAAAAGTAGCTAGTCATCCATATAACGATGGAAATTAAGCCCATGTGAATGAAGTCGGGCAAAGACGAGAATAGAAACCACGAAGAGTAGGAACTAATGATTCTTTAGTGTCTTTGAGTAGATGGAGAGAGGGAAGGAACATAAAAGAGAGATAGGGGAGGTGTCGAAAGGAAATGAAGGGAGAGTCCTTCTGATAAAACCTGAAGAACCTAAGGGTCAGTAGTAAATTACTCCCAAATGTTCAAAAACAGAAGCAATCTGGACCTGATCCAATATGACAGTCACCTATACAGTTGGTGGCACGCAGGTCGGTGGTGAAGAATAGTATCACATGAAGGTGTGACTTGTGAGGAAGGAAGAGGTATGGGGGATGAAGGAGGTGGTCATGACACAGGAACAGGAGTAGTGGACAGTTGTGATAAACAAGAGGCTAAAAGTGAGAAGGAAGTATGCAAATAGGAATACCCTCCCCAAAAAACATTTGGCATGAAAATGGGGGCCATGTATAAATTATGTAAAGAGGTAGGGAGGAAGCACACAAGAGTTGTGCGGTCATCCCTACCAAAGAGGTCTCAACAACAAAGGAGCTAAGTGTGAAGGGAAAGGGCTGAAGATGATAAGCATACCAACATGGAGAAGAGAAAGGAACAGGTATCTCCCTAAAACTCCTCAGGGGAACGACGTATAGCCTCAGACAAAAGGTGCATGGAAGAAAGGTAATGAAAGAAAGATGTCAATGCCAGGCAAAGGAAAACTGTGTCTATGAAAAATGCACAGAAATGACAGGGTCTGACAGGGAGGATTGAAATCAAATGTTAAGTATCCAGAAAAGGATATGCCGAATAATGGTAAGTCAAAGCATGAGCCTCTATTATGCTTGGGGGATGTGGCATGCTGACCCCCAAAGACAAGTGCTGTGGAAAAAGCTCAGCTTTGACCCTGATGTTAGGTGAGGGAGGAAGGACAAAATATTCGGTAGTATGTGCTTCTGTCAAAAGTGAAGGAGATGTGTTATAAGACATGGGAGACTAAGACAAAATAGAACATACCTGTCAAACTACCTACACAAATGTAGATGAAGGTCAAGGCACATCCATGGTCTGAGAATCAGACTGCATGGCAAAGGAAGGAAATGAAAAAGACTGTACAAATCTCATCATATTGTTCCAGCTCTCCCGAGAAGGGGAGAAGTGGTTGATGGACAGGAGACCATTCAGCCTGCATGAGGGAAGACATCTCACAAACACAAGGGCTAAAATATCATCAGCCACTAACATTGGACCTGAAGCCATTGTGTTAATTTGTTGGTTACTAATTCTGTCTGAAGCTGTAGTAGTAGCGATTTATAACTCTAAATTCATAATTAAGTCATTCACAAAATTCACTTAAATATACGAAAAAATCAATTCCAAGTTATCTGTCAAATCCAAGCAAAAATAACTTGAAAATCAAAAAGAAATTTCCAAATCAAAAAATTTTTCAAATCCAAACAAAATCAGTGAAGAAATTTTTGAAGTCAAATTTCTAAAGTTCAAAAACCTTGTACACCAAATTAGATAAAAAAAATTGTGAGCAAGACGACTGATCACTGTCATGTCCAAATCGAGGAATGAATATTGGGTTCTACTGCATAAAGGGAGTCAGCTATACCTATCACCCCACTGCTCCTTCTAAGCATGCTCCAAAAACCCATTTCTTTTCCTGCATGTAAGTGGATGATTCTTACTGCTAATGCACAACACAAAACCTGATGTACTATTACTTGCCAGCATACTAAATACATGTACAATTAGTTTCTTATAATTCAAAAGCTATTTGTGGATAACATGAAAGAATGTTACAACATGTGAGATAAAGTGCAACTCTCCATGATATTAGTTCTGTAATTTACTGACCATTTAGTGTAAATCATCTGAAATCTACACACTTGAAGAATATTATTCTATCAAATTTTCAATAATTTAATGATAACCAAATTATTATATGGTCAAGTAATATTAGATAATAACTTTTAATATAACAATATTTTCAATTTGAACATGCAATATAATGTACAAAATATATATGAAATTAACACATACCTTTAGTGAATGGTCCCTTCTGAACCTTCTTTCTAACCTACGACCTTCAGGTAGTTTTATCATCAAACGAATAGTATCTGGTTCATTAGGTGGTGGTTCATCTGGAACCTGATCAGCTAGTTCTACTTTCAGTCTTCTTATTTCCTGGAAATTGAACAATACATAAGGGTTTAACCAATTGCAATAAATATCTACATATTTTTCAACTTTTCATATAATGAGAAATATGTATCAAAGTACACAAATATGTATTATAACATTTTATTAAAAAGAAAATTTTTAAATATAGCAAAAAATTATAAAAAGGAACTAAATTCTTACGTGAAATAATTAATCAGCAAGTTGTTTGAATATTGGTAAATTTAGCAATTTATCACCCTCACATAAATGATTTCGACACTAAATTATAAAAATAAGGTATATATTACAAAAAGAGAGACACAAAAAAAGAATAAAATAATCCACTTCTAAGCTTGCAAATTATGTACCCTTTTACATGGCTTTACACACAGTTTTAGTACTTAACCAGTGATTTAACATGGCTTTGCACACAGTTTTAGTACTTAACCAGTTATTTAACATGGCTTTACACACGGTTTTAGTACTTAACCAGTGATATAACATGGCTTTGCACACAGTTTTAGTATTTAACCAGTTATTTAACATGGCTTTACACACAGTTTTAGTACTTAACCAGTGATTTAACATGGCTTTGCACACAGTTTTAGTATTTAACCAGTTATTTAACATGGCTTTACACACGGTTTTAGTACTTAACCAGTTATTTAACATGGCTTTACATACAGTTTTAGTACTTAACCAGTTATTTAACATGGTTTTACACACAATTTTAGTACTTAACCAGTAATTTAACATGGTTTTACACACAATTTTAGTACTTAACCAGTAATTTAACATGGCTTTACACACAGTTTTGTACTTAACCAGTTATTTAATATGGCTTTACACAGTTTTAGTACTTAACCAGTTATTAAACATGGCTTTACACACGGATTTTGTACTTAATCAGTTATTTCACATGGCTTTACACACGGTTTTTGTACTTAACCAGTTATTTAACATGGCTAAAATCAAGATATTGTACTTAGTACAGAAATTTTGAATTAATAATTAATAAAAACATCACATTATAACTTGCATCTTTTTTGAATTGTTCAGCAAGCTTCTTTTCATGTTCCTCTCTTTCTTGCTGTTCTTTTCTCTCATCTTCTTCTTTTTTTATCCTTTCTTTTTCTTGGTCAGCACGTAATGATTCCAGGTAAGCTTGGTCTTGTTCCTCTCTTATTGTTTGATTCAAACTTCGTTCCTGTCTATTAAAAATGATAGTCATTGTAAGATTTCATTATTACTATCCTTTATATTAAAGAAAATACAGAAATTATTCATTTTCATATTTAACTTATCAGGATGTCTCTCTAGCAACCAATACATGCTGCAGAAAGACAGATAAAAGTACTAGTACTTTACCTATAGATAATCAGTAAATGTTAAAAATTTTAATTTAAGTCTAGCAACAAAACAACTAAATAACAATATCAAGATAATAATATGTATATAATAACAATATAAATACACTAAAAGTAATTTTTAAAGTAAAATAAAGTTATCCCTTTAACTATATGGTTGTTCATACCTAAACCAGAGATGATAACTTGTGAAAAACCTGGTATATAAAGAAGTTTATAATAAAAAATAAAAGAATTCATCAATTAAAAATAATAGGGGATATTTTTTATTATTTTAAAATAAAATTTTCTGTTTGATTACTAGAAGAATCATGTAATTGTAACAATAATACAAGTGTCATTAATTTTTGCCAAATAACTTTGGTTGTGTTTTCTTCATGAGAGAAGGTTGATTATGGATTCCAACAGCCTTGGTAGTACTGAATCCTCTGAATGAGAGAGTAGATGGGCACAGATGTTTAGGTTAACTTCTATAACTCATCTTCAGGTCTGCTTGTATCAAGACAATGCTGACCTGAAGGCTTATTGGAGTGTAGTTGTGATGTAGAGCTCCTGTTGTCTGAAAGTGCTTTTTTCAGTACAATTCTGTAGTCATAGGTATAGCTGTTAGTTAAAAATGCAACCCAAAGGCTGCTAATATCTGAATCCATAAGGTACAAGTTGATGTGCCGTCTTTAATAACAGCAAGTGTTGCATCACAGATGATTCAATTCTAGATCTACATATTTTAGTAATTTTTACTCATGTAAGGCTGATGGGGAAGTTGCTGCCCACAGCATCAGATGTAAACTGGAGTATTGCAACCATTGAAAAATAAAAAAGACATCAAATGTGGCCAGACTGCTTACATGCAGGCCTATATATATATTTCATGTTCCTAAAAAGGTTGTAGAAAAAATTTTGAGCATGCAATAATGGAAAGCTACTGGAACAAGCCAGGCTCCCAAAACAGGAAGAAGTCACTTCTCCTTCCAAGTGGAAACAGGAAAAAGTTTTTGAAAATAGGACTTCACACTTATGTATCAAATGCATTTAAAATGTGGAAATACCCATCTAATAAAGGAAATTTATTTAGGGATTAATTATTTCTAATACATATGTATCTATGCAATTTGAAGTGTTAAACAATAATAAATGTACGTTTTTCTAATTAAAAAACATTTTTTTCTTCAGAATCTAGGAAAATCATTTTATCTATTTTATTTTTTGCAATTTGAATCTTCATTCAAAATATTATAAAAACATTTTCTAAATTCAATGAATTTTTCTTCCTTTTATTTAAAGTTTTTAACTTAAATTTTGAATTCATGTCATGATTTGTGGTTTTTCTCACATGTATATAGAATGCTTTTCTACATCTATACAAAATGAGCAGTGCCAAATCCCTTGGTAAGTTACACATACCAAATGAAGTCATCCTGATTCAAAATTCTGTGAAATTTTTGGTTTCTAATTTTTCATTGGCCTTCTGCTTCTAGCCAGAACTTGATTCACATTTTTCTGAATGTTTTACACTTAAACAATTTGTTAGAGATATATCAAATGAATAGAAAATGCTATTATTGGCAAGAGTTTATAAATTTGATTTGACTGTATGTTTAAAATGAAATTATATTTGTACATGAATGATCAAAAATAATTTAAAATATACTGTTTTATGGTAAATACTCTGCAAAATTAACAATTACCTCCTGTGAAAAACAACCCATTCATAAATATAGCAATTAATGTACCAAAAAAAGATACAACACCTTTCTTAATCATCAAAAACACCCTTCCACGATCCACTAATAATAATAATTCAATTACGGTTATCAATACTATATATAGTCAACTTCATTTTTGTTTTGACATAAAATTTCAATAACAACTAATGCATTGGTATTGACATACTCTCAGTTGGAAGATTGGAACGATCATGTTGATTTGCTTATACCTATATTATGCATGCCAAGTTTGGAGAACATGAATAAGCATGTAGTTATCTCAGCAATATGATTGATTTATGTTGAGAGTTTGGCAACCAAGTGGGTGATGATACTTTTTGTCACCTTCAGCATGGCAGGTCACCAAATAGAGCTGAAAAATGAAAGCAAGTCAAATTTTACTGCAGGGGAAAATAAAACTCAAAGGTGAAGTTGAATGGCACTTTACCAAGTTGTGTGATCCCTGCTTTATATCGGTGCTTTAAGATATTTGGTCAAGGGCTAAAGTAAATCATCTATGCATGCCAAGCCTTGTTAAACATTACTTGGATTAAGAGTGAATCACCATTAACACAGTGGGTATTAAAACTGACAGAGTTAATACAACCTAATCATAGGGAAATTCATTTTCTTTGACAACCTTATGTCATAAGTTCCATTATCATCACAAATACTGAACTGAACATTAATTATTACTGTACTCTCAAATAAGTATATCTTGATTTCTATCATTACCAAAGATCTTGGCCTAACATTATTGCTTTAACTTTTTGATTACAGATAGGAGAAATACACCTATTATGTAACCACCAAAGTAACCATGAGATTAGTCATAACATAACTTTTGATAATGTACCTATATCTTCACAAAATTTGGCAGACTATCAGTAAACAGTACAAGGCTTTTGTACACAAAATATCAGATTTTTTAAATAAAGATTTGCTAGTGAATTATTTTTTTGGAATGTTGACTATCCAATACGTAAAGTAATTTTGATTTTAAGATTAAAAATAATTTTCATCTGAAAATTGATAAATTTTCATTTTTTGTTATCTCTAAAACTTTCTAAATAACATTTTTAGAAAACCACAATTGTTTATTCTAAATAGCTTAAAGCTTCCAGCAATATACATCTATTAATTTTTGTTATTTTGTTGACTTTTGAACCATGTCTAACTAATAATCTTGCCATGCAAGTTGTAAGTCAGGCGGCACATGTACAACTCATGTTACCATATCGAATAGGATAAAACTGTCCTACAAAGTAGAAATCTTTTACTCTTCTTACTCTTCCCCAAACAGGGAAATAAATACATCGTTTGCTTAAATGCTTTTGGTAAAAAAAAAAATTGACTTGGAACTTTAAAAGTTACTTTTTCTTACAAAACTTTTAACTGTATACTTAGCTGTAGTCTGCATATAAATTACATATTTAGAAAGTAATATTTTTTTTTCACTTTTTCTAGCCTACATTCTAACCTTTTACAAGAAAAATGATTAAGTATAATCCTTCATTGCTTGTTAAATACTTTTAGTAAAGTTTATTCTAAGCATACTGTATATGTACAAGCTAATCTAAATACAACACTATTATGAAACTTAATATTACATGTAGATTTTTCTTTTAAAAGAAGTGTTCTTGTTATCAAATTAACAACATGGTTATAGGTAGCTAACATAATTAACTCTCTCACTACAGACTCGGTCAATTCGATCAAATTTGTTAAACCCAAACCGACCTTTAGAATTTCCATACTATAACTTCTAATAGCTCTCAGTAAGCATTACAAGTCTTTTGTATACAAAAAATCAGAATTTTTATTGAAGTATTTTCAATGAACATTTCTCCATGAACATATGGAGCCAAAGCATTTACTGCTCCAAGTGCAAAGTGATTTTCGTGTCAAGATTAAAAATACTTTTCTTTCTCTGAAAATTGTAAAATTTCATTTGTGACATCTTTAAAATCTCCTAAATAAATTTCAAATATTTTTTTTAGTACAACATTATAATTTATCTATAATTTTCTCTTCCCCAACTCTATACAGACTCAGTCAATTTCAATGACCATATAACCACAATAAAACAATATGAAATAAATCTAAATTACTCTGTTTTCTAGATTGACTTCAAATTGTAACAGGAAACAACATCTGTTTATCCTAAATAGCTAAAATATCACAACAGTATACATCTGTTTCTACTCAAACTTCATTTTACTGCCTTTTGAAACATGTTTAACTCATAATCCCACCATACAAGTAGTAAATAACTTGGCAAATGTGTAGCTCAATCGAATTACATAACATATGAGCTACTAACAAGCATACAACATAAAAAAGTTTATTATTATTTTTCTTTATCTTATCTAACCTAATAAGTTTCTAATTGATATATTTTAGTTACTTTTATAACACTAAATAAAGAATGCACATAAAACATAAGAAATATAATATTTAACTGTTTTTTTTTTCTCTCAACTGTTGATGAAGTTTAAGGTAGTATAAACCCTTTACAAAGTGTTACCTTGGTTTTGACCTTTTTATGAGAAAAAACATCTTCATACTACGCTTTTTGTATTAGAGAATATACTGAAATAGATACAAATATATTTTCTGGCACATGCTGTGTAACATTACCACTGTGGTTAATTTGCATATTATGAAAGTAAAGAAATCTTATGTTCCTGATAACTTCTATAAACATGACTGAATACTCGTGAAAATGGATCAAGACTTTGATGGGATGTGAAAAATTAGTCTGAACTAAGGAAAACATTGAAAGTAAAGGGGTTAAGGATTCAAAATATAGCCTTCAACCTTATTTGGTTACAGAGCCATAAACTAGAATATCAGGCCTCTCTTGCCACACCAACCTGTCATATTCTCTCTTTCACAAATTGCCACTAGTTCTCTCTGATGTTTAATACTTTATTACTTATAATCAATAGAAAGTCAGGATTTTAATCTATCAAATGATGTATCATATTACTATTTTTTTTGTACAGAGAGTTGTCTGTTTTGCTCCCACTTCAAACTTTATTCCCACAGAAAACACATCAACAAGCTTGGCTGAATTTTTAATAGATTTTGTTGCATAGTTAGAAAGCCAGAAAAATTGCGATAGTTATGAGACATTGTCTGCTTTTTGCATGATATTATTTTGTATTCTTTGGTGCATTATTTAATTAAATAGAAAATTATTTAGTGCAGTAATACGATTAGTATAAAACAGTAGGGTTACGTTTCATTGACAGTCAACAGCAAAAAACAGCTTTATTTTGTTTTTTCATATGTATTATTTATTTATTATTATAAGAGTGACTAAAATGTAAAAATTAAAATATTTTTAGGTTAGACAAGGTTAACATTAGGTAAAATAACTAATAATAAAAATGTGTTCATTAGGTATGCTAACTAGCAACAAACAAGTAGCCCATGCATTATGTAATTCAATAGGATAACATGAGTTATATATGTTTGCTAAGTGTCTTAAAACATATGTGGGGAAAATATTAGTCAGACATGATTCCAAGGGCAATAAAATGATAAAATTTTAGTATAAACTGATGCATACCATTACGAGTTTAAAGCTATTTAGGAGTTACAATTTGAAGTCATTTTATAAAGAAAAAAGGGTAATTTAGATTTGTTTAAATTCTTTTTCGATGGTTATAATGTCCATCAAATTGATCAACCTCATATAGAGGTTGGAAAGAGAAAATAACAGAGAAAATATAAAATACTACTGAAATTAAACAAATGAAATTTGAGATTTTCCAGATGAAGAAAAGTATTTTTAATCTTAAATCAAAAACCACTTTGCACTCAAAGCAGTCAACACTTTCACTCCATATTCTCATGCAGATATTTCATTATCATTAACAATTCTGATTTTTTTGTCTACAAATGACTTAATTTTTACTGAAAGTTTGTAAAATTGCATGAAGATACACTAAACATATTAGAAGTAATAGTAATGAAACTATAAAGGTCAATTTTGGGTCACAAACTTAGCTGAGCCTGTAACGAGAATTAATGGCTCTGTAAACAAATAAGATTGAAGGATATAAAATTTATGCTTCACTTGAGTAATAACTATATTATAATGAGTACTATACGTGAACTTCCATACTTCCCAGAGAAGCATGGGATTAGCGAAGAGGGAAGACCTACAAAGCAAATGTCACAAGTCTCATACGATGGGAGATTGCAGCTTTTCTAAATATTTCCTTGGAAGATTAAAAACTTAAAACTTATACAATATTAAAATTTGACTATGTTTTAATGCCGTGTTTACTCGTACACCATGATAATAAAGTAGTTTAATTAAATGTTGAAAGTAACTCTTTGAAAAAGTTGTGATATTCACACTCTGACCTGCCCATGGCGAGAGAGTTAAAACAATATGTTACATTTTAGGTAGAATGAGAATGTTCCTTTTGTCCACTGTTGGAATAATTTGATATAAAAATAACACAGATTCATCTAATTCTTACCTATCAAGTCTAGCAGCTACTAAAGATGTTTCATTATCATTCATAATCCTTTGAAGCCTCTGTATTAATTCTGTTGGGTCTACTGGGCCCTCTAATCTTGCAACAACTGTCATACGATTATCTCGGAGTACTATTACAGCTAAAAATGGATAGCCATTTTCTCGTAGGGCTTGAGAAACTATAAAGTTAACAATAATTTTGTAATGCAAAATAATCAATTTGTTTGAAATTATATAATTTTTTTGCACTGAATTAATTTCTTATAATAATTTTATGATATATAAGAATGTACAAAATATTAAAATAATCAATAATTAATAAGTGCTATAGAGGTCATGTTCAAATTCAGGGGTAATATAATATTTTCATGAAATTTCTGAGAATTTATAAGAACTTTAACTAATTTAGTCTAAATGACAAACTCTGAATTACAAAATTTTTTTATTGTTACAAGACACTAGATATGAAACTATAAAATGTAAATTAACTAATAATCAATAAACCATACACAGTAGCTAAATATTTTATCAATAGCAAAATACCCAGGTCTGTGAGAAGTTTACACAATAAGCTGTCAAAAAAAAATTAACAGAGTTTGTTTGTATACTTTTCCATCAAAGTTACACAATGTGTTATCTCTTCTGTTTCCAGCAGGGAATTGAATCCCTAATTTTAGTGAACAAGTTAATAAAGTTATCACTAACCAACCGGGGAACAATTTTAACACATCCTTATTATTTTCAAAAATGTATTAAATGCTTATTTAATATACATGACTGGAAAAATCAGCCCTAGATTTTCAAATGCATGTTAGTACTGCTAGGATACACATGCATTACAATAAAAACAAATAGTTTGATTGCTATAAGTACTTATGACATTAAGTAATTTATAAAATCATACCTCTATATCCTTCTGGTAGATTAACTGAACATGCCCAGAACAAAAACCTGGTATTGATAAATGCTATTACATCTTGGTTAGCCAGAGTTGTCCTAAAATAAAAGACTAAATTAAACATGTAAAAAAGTAAAAATTTCCACCATCAAAATCTATCATGTTTGTCTAAAATTGACTATGTGATTAGTTGATAATGATAGAAAATAATTACTTCACTGTAGTAATTTTTAGCAAAATTTTAGTAAACTTCAGAGAAAAATTAGTTTCTGGGTAGTAGCAGATATCTTGTGCTAATAATTTTTAAAACTTTTTAAGCTTTAACTCCTCTCAATATGGGCTCAGTCAATTTGATCGACCACATGAACTTTTTGTACTTGTTTAATCCTTTCCACATGGGTCAAGGGTCAAAGACCACATCATCACATTTGTTGACTCTAATTTAAAATTTTATTGAACTACTATTTTATCAATTTATGTCAATAAGTTTGGTATCAAACTGTAGATTATAATTCAAGTTTTAGTATCATACATTATTTGATCTCTTAATTCAAAATTTTATTGAACCATTATTTTATCAATTTATGTCAATAAGTTTGGTATCAAACTGTAGATCATAATTCAAATTTTAGGATTATACATTATTTGATCTCTTAATTTAAAAGTAAATATAAAAAAAACACCTAAATATCGATTTTTGTGTGTCACTTTCAAGATAGATGTTTGTGATGTCAAAATACAAAGTCTATATTTTCGTATGAATTAGGAACTCAAATTACCGATATTAATAAGCTAGAATATAAAATAAAAACCTCCTGTCTTTTCAATTTGCTTAGATATCACTCATGTATGGAATCAAACACAATGGCCCCTCTCACGTCTTTCCATTTCTGGAAATGCTCCTTTATATACACTTAATTCTTTCTATGACATGTGAATGACCAATTTAAAGCTCAAAATGTTCCCCTAGTGGCTTTCTTAGCCATTTTCAAGTATTATGATGTCATATTGTTCTTTCAATACAAATCTTTGTGCTGGTAAGGTGAGTAGTCTACTCGAAATTTCATATTTTTTTAGACCCAAATATAGCTTTGTTCCAAAAATTGATAAATTATAATTGAGTTCTATGGTATTGATATAGTAATTTATGATTTTTTTGGTTTTTCAAACGTATATATAAAACTTAAAAAAAATTATTTCGTTTCACATCCTCCACACTTGAAATTTGATAAGGCTTAGCAACCTAGGGGAAGCAGCAAACGAGTACAAAGGTCAGAACTAGAAGAGATTTGCTTTACTTGTTTATTTTTAAGAAAAATAAGTTTAAGAAGTTATTTGAAATAGTAATAATGTATATACATATATTATGCATAATAATAGAAATGTGACTGTATTTTACAAAATAGTAGTCCACTAAAACACAGCCAAGACAGGTCACTTAGTAAAAACTAAAGGTAAGTTTTATATTATTGGATACTCTAATATGAGTGCACGTGCGCTGCATCATTGTAACTTATGTATTGTTAGCCAGGCATGACTGAAAGGTCAATATAGTAAAAATAATAAATATATATATATATAAATGTATAATGTTATGAGATTTAAGCTATTTAGTCTAAACATTTGTATTTTTGTGTTATAATTTAGTCATTTTAGAACGAAAAAGGCATAATTTATATATTTCCAAATTTTTTATGGTAGTTACGGAATTGGTTAATTTGACCAAACCTGTACAAAGATTCATTAATGAAAACAACAGATAAAATATAAAGTTTTGTTCTGAAGAAATGTTTGATAACTATCTCAGTATCTGGATGTTATAAAGGTTTTGCATGTGTAAATTGAAAATGTTCTGATGCAGAAAAGTATTTTTAATCTTAAAATGAAAATTACTTTGCATGTTGGATAAGCAACATGCAAAAAGAAAAAGGCATGAGAAAAATATTGCTTAACAAACCTTAAGACTTAATAAAAAAAATCATATTTTGCATATGAAAGCCTTGTAATGTTTACTGAAAGTCTGTCAAATTTCATGAACATATGCTTACTAATTTAAAAGTTATAGCATGAAAACTATAAAAAGAATTAAATGGTTATGAGATCAGTCCAAGGGATTGATCCTGTGCTGAAAGAGTTAAAGTCTTTATTGTTCTGATACTAGTAACTTTTAATATAGTACATGTATCTTCACAAAATTTGACAGACTTTCAGTAAACATTATAAGTCTTTCACATACAAAAAAAATTGTCAGTGAATATATTGACTATTTTTTTTACTATACCACATGCAAAGTGATTTTCATGTTAAGATTGAAAATACTTTTCTTCATCTCAAATTTCATTTGTGTAATCTCTAAAACCTCCTAAATACATTTCAAACGTTTGTTTCAGTAAAACTTTATATTTTTTGTTATTTTCTCTACTCTAACTCTATACAAAGTTGGTCAATTTGACCAAACTTGTAACTACCAAATAAATCTAAATTACTGTTTTTTTCTTTCTAGAATGACTTCAAATTGTAACATGACACCACATTTGTTTATGCTAAGTAGCTTTAAACTCGTAACAGTATACATCTATTTATACTAAAATTTTATTGTTTTGTTGCCTTTTGAACCACATCTAACTACTACTATTCATGCCATTATAAGTTGCAAATCACTTGGAGGAATGTGAAGTTCAAATTACGCTATTGAATATTACATTACCCACAAGCTGCTCGCATGCGTGCCTTGTGAAACATTTTTATTATATTATTATTATTTATTTTACCTAATCTAACCTTAACTAACCTAAACGAGATCCCTATTTTTACATTTTAATTACCTTTATAACAATAAATAAAGAGTAAACATGAAAAACAAAAAATAAAGTACTTAACATGGTCTTCTTTTCATTTTTTGCTGTCAACTGTCGATGACACTAAACCACACTTTTTTTTACTAATGGTAGTAATGCACTAAATAATTTTTATTTAATTAAATAATACACCAAAGTATATACACTGAGTGGTCACAAGTAAATAGACACCTAATTTTTGTCATTTAAC
>NW_013666192.1:421309-433173 GCF_000517525.1 Limulus polyphemus | reverse complement strand
TATATTTGGGTCTAAAAAAATATGAAATTTCAAGCTCACTAAAGTCTAACCTTACCATTTGAAATCTGCCATGGAAAGGAAGGATTTCCCACATAAATACTTTGCAAAGGCTCAAAGAACCATGTGGGGACATTCTAAGCTTTTAATTAGTTATTCACATGTCATAGACAGAAGCAGTTGAATGTAAGCAAGTCTTTCCAAAAATGGACAGAGGTGGGCAGAGCCACTGTGTTTGATTCAGTACATGTAGCGATATCTCAGCAAATAGAAAAGATAGGAGGTTTTTATTTTATATGCTAGATTGTCAATATTGGTAATTTCAGTTCTAATTTGTAAGAAACTATAAACTTTGTACTTAAACATCACAAATATCTAATTCTAACCAATGCTGCATTCAACACACAAAAATCTATATATAGGTGTTGTTTTAATATTTACTTTTAAATTAAGAAATTAACTAATGTATAATAAGAAAATTTAAATTATAATCTACAATTTGATACTAAACTTACTGACATAAATTAATAAAATAGTAGTTGAATAAAATTTTTAATGCGAGTCAACAATTGCAATGACATGGCCTTTGACCCATGACCCTTGTCGATAGGGTTAATTAAAAGACTATGGACACTAAATATTTAGACATTTTACACAAGTTAGATTTAACTCATAACCTTAAAAAGCTGTTTTTTGCATAAAAACAAAATTAGAAAAACAATATCAAATGACTTTAAACCTTTAGTCTACAATATTTATCATTTTTGGGAAATGCTACTACATAGTGATTTTATAATTAGTTACATGTGAATAATTGAATTATTAAATTCAAAGTGACAAATATATCCATTTATCCGTTTATTTTATACATGCTGATACTGTTATGCATTAAAGAATTTAATTTCAACATTAAGACTGTTATTGAAAAAACACTATCACATATTTGAGTTTTATTATGATAGTTTTCTGTAACTTAAGAATACTTGCTAATAATTAAAGCACTTGAAACTAACAAAATTTTCAGATCCCATATTTTACAACATTAAATTAAAATTATTATGAATGTGACAATCCTTCAATACTGAAACATATTTACTATATAAAACATTTAGACCACAAACGAAGGTAACTTTAAAATGATATTCAAACTTTTTTTAAAAATAACAATATAAAACTTTCTTCTGTTGCCAATTTTGTTTAGGTTAAGGAAAAAAGAAACAGTTGTTAACTTTCTGATCAGTACTGTTAATATATTATAATGTATCTTTTTCTGTCTCAATGTACACATAATTACATGATTAATTTCATAGTGTATTTCTTCATAAAGTAAATAACAGTAACTATACAAGTACTGCCAATAATAGTACACCTAAGTTAAACTATATTAAAACAATAACTATTAAGAGTTAATTAATTCTGTCTTTCTGACTCCTACATTAAAATCTTGACATTATAAGCAAATTAGAGTGCAAAATGTGGGGACTACCGGTTTAAAAGAAACAGATCAACAGACATGTAACATACAATTACAGTTATGTAAATAAAACATTATATGTTCAAAAATTTTCAGAATCACTTAAGCATCTATTCATTAATCCTAACATAAAGTACCTGCAAAAATATGGTGTATCTTGATGGTCATCTCCATGAAGATAAATTAATAAAAATTTCAATTCTCTCTTTGCATCATTAAGAGCCTATGGGAAATAGTATATATATATATATTTATGTCAGAATAAGTATAAAATTCAAAACTATGAATACCTCACTTATAAGACATCATATGTATTAAAAATAGTTGTAAAATAATATTTCTTCAGTTAAGAAATATTTATGCTGAAACATGTATGTACTATGTTTTTTTCCTCTTTAATGGAATTAAAATAAATTTTCTACTAAATAGTGGAAAATGCTACAAATTATATAACTATTTATATATAAACACAAAACATAATGAAGCCATCACAACAATTAGCAGTTTAAATGAAAAAGTAGAAAATTACAAATTTATATAATGCATACATATAAAACACAGAGATTCTCATGTTGTTGATATCAAAATTGTTAGTTAATATTACGAAACACATAAATACTAAAATGTTTTATATGCAAAGAAAACATTTAAATTTTTTTTCAAACCTGACTATATGTCCCTTGATAAAATACCGGGTGCACAGGTCCATACTTTGATTGATAACTCTGAATAAAATTCAATACATCACCTAATGGGTCTGTAACATCTGAAATATTAAAGGTAAATACAAGTCAAATGTAAAAACTTATTTCAAGTCTAAAGGAACTATTCAAGATAAGACTGTACATTTTAAAAGTAATAAAATAATTTACATTTTGATACTCATAACAAATCTGCATTTCTTATTCTTAAATATTTCTTTTTTTTGAAATTTATGAATTAATTGTAAAACATCTGTCTAAGACATTCTCCAAGTCATAAAATTATGACCACAATACACATATGTTTCATCTAACATTTGATTACATAAATATATTTTATAATATTTTTAACCTGCTTTATCTTTGTCATTTGATTTGCTTAAATACCTGTAGTGGTATGGAAAAAGTATATCAAATTACCATCAAACAGCAAATCAAAGGCATAAAATAAGGATTTATCAATTACTACAAGCAGATGTTAAAAGAGAAAATACACTATGCTACCAAAAGTCATGGGACACAGGTAGTTATAAATAAAACATGTTTTTATTGCAAGAAATTAATAGCATGTTGGCCCACCTTTGGCCTTAATGACTGCTTCAATGTGTTGTGGAAGACTATCTGCTAATTTCTGGTAAAAAGCTAGTGGTATTGTGCTCCATTACTCCTTTAAAGCATTAGTAAGCTCCATTGCTGCATTCCAGTTTATCCCAAAGATGTTCTATCGGGTTGAGGTTCAGGCTTGGTGCTGGCCACTGCAATGTTCCAATATTATTCTCTTCACACCATGCATTCACAATCCTTGCTTTGTGACATGAAGCATTATCATGTTGAAAGGTGTAAGGGCTGGTAACATAAAATTGTCACAATGTAGGACACAAAATTGTTCAGAACATCAATGTAGGACTTAGCATTCATGGATCCATGCACTGCAACCAGTGGACCTAGTCCATACCATGAGAAGTACCCCCCAGACCATGATACCACCACCACCTCTGAATTCCACTGTTGGGACAACACACTCAGGTAATAATAGTTCTCCAGGCATCCTCCATATCCAAACATGTCCATAAGGCTGGAAGAGCATGTAACATGACTCGTCGCTCGACAGGACCGATTTCCATCGATCCAAAGTCCAGATTCGGTGTACCTTGCCCCATGCCAATCGACGGTGTGCAGTTGTTGTTGCTTTTTTATCAATGGCTTGTGGGCTGCAGCTCTTCCGTGAAAATTCATGGCATGCAGCTCTTGACATGTTGTGGAAACACTTACAGGATTGCCTGTGGCTTCTTGCATCTCCAAACACAGATTCTATAGGCGAGATGAGGAAACCTGCCTTCTCAAGGTACGTCAACTCCTGTCAGTCAGTATTTTACACTTACCTGGTCATTTCTTGGGCTCATTGTCACCTGTGGACTTCCATTTCTTCAGCATGTTGCCAAATGTCAGTCTAAGAATGTTTAATTGTTGTGCAATAGCACATAGATAATTTCCTCAAATGACATCCAACTATCCTTCCCCCTCTGAAACTGTTAGCTCTTTCCATGTACTCATCATTCAGTGTACAAGTTCAAAATGACTTCCAAGCGAACCACTGATCACCTTTATAGGCCAAACTATTTGCATATTTTGTCATCACAGCTATTTTCCTGCAATCAGAGGTGTGTTCCATGACTTTTGGTAGGATAGTGTATACTTTACATAAACACTATGAAACTTTCTCCAACCTAAAAAATTTAACTTTTGATAAGAAAACCATAAAAAGTTATGCATTAGAGAAATTTGGCATAGATTCAAGTGTTGATTAGTTACATGTTGAGTTACAGTAATTAATATCTTGTTTTTTTTTAATTTTATGGTAACTCTCCTTATTAAAAACTCAATTATAAATTTCCCTTTCTTACACTAATACGTTTTTAACTTTATAGGTTACATACAGTTTGACTTCAATATATTTGAAATCTTACAATGAAATGCAACAAAATCCTAAGCTAATTTGTAAAACAAAACAAAAACAACAACTTACATCTTCTTGGGTCTGGATGTATCAAACTCCCTAATTAAGGATAAAAACTTTTTAAGATATGGTTTTTATTCAGATATGTTCATGAATTCTATTTTATAATAAGAATTAAATTATAAATTGTACCTTATTATAAAAATAGAAATACAAATCTGTGGCCTTATTTATTTCAGATATATATATATATATATATATATATATTATTTGAACTACAAAATATAGCTTAAAAACTCAAAATTTTTAAAAACAATGATTATTTTATGCACAATTTTATAAAAATGAGATTGTCCACAGTCTCCAAATTACTAAAATACAATAACTTACTGTACAGGATAAAAAAGTGATAAAAACCCCAATGAATGTATACTAGTTTCGATATATACTATTGCATCATCTTCAGGAGTGTAATGTTTTGCCAAAAATAACACTTATTTATACAATTATCAAAACACCAATTTACATATTAAAGAATTTCACGCCATCTGCTGACAACATTTTCCACATGAAGAATAGTGTTTTTAATTTTAACATGAAAATCACTTTGCACTCAGAGCAGTAAACACTTTGGCTCCATATATTTCTGGAGAAATTCTTTGTGAAAATGCTTCATGAAAAATTCTGATTTTTTGTCTACAAATCACTCTTAAAAATTTCCTGAAGACACACAAAACATTACAAGTTATAGTATGGAAAGTATAAAGGTCAAGTTAGGGTCATGAACGCTGTGGATTTGAATGAGCCTGTAGCAAAAAAGTGAAATTAGTTCAGATTTACATAGTTCACTAATGATTGGTACATCACAATTCTCAAGCAAGGCTTCCTAAGTGTCTACACCAAAGACCAGTTAACCAGTAAAAGCAGTGTTTTCATGCAAGATGGGGCTCCTACTTATTCAGCCTGAGTTATAAAACAACACCTTGAATGTTGGGGCATTACCACTTTCCTGTGGCCAAGCCAGTTGCCATATATGAACCCTAATGAGCATGTGTGATCTATCCTTGACTATTTCTTGAAAAGCATCCAAAATGACCAATTTCTATGGCTACCTTCATCAAAGTTCTCCACCACAAGTGGTGTGGAATCTCAAATACCTAGGTTTCTGATCTTGAAAATATGATGTGTAACCATGTTTCTGCTTGAAACATTACAGAGTTCATTAAATATAAACTATAATAATGTATATTTTGTCCGACTTTTGTTTATTTGTGGGTGTCTATTTACTTATTGAAGAGTCATGTTTACATAGGCAGTTCTTCCTATGGAAAACTGTCAAGATGTTGAGCTGAACAAAGAAAATAAAAAATGTTAACATACTTTACATTCACATAACATTTCCACTCAAGGAAATCTCTACTATTCAACTTGCTTTGTTGATTTGAAAGAATTAAAAGTCCAGAAACATAATAAAATGTATTACAGCTATATAGTTATAATATAGTTTAAATAGTCTAAACCATAAACTTTTGTTTAGGAATGACCTTCCAATAACAACAATCTCTCCTTGACCTATGTATCACATATGGTTGTCTGACAACAATATCTTTCAGAAGCTACATTTTTGGTGTATGGTTGGATGACAGAACTTGACAAAAACTAACTACTGGCTCAGTTTGGCAGATGAAATCTGCCCATATTTGGTATGCTTAAGCAATGCATTAGGAAAATAACATAAGTAAAAAACAACAGGGTTTGAACATTTTACAATATTTTTTGCTTGAAAGTATTTATTACAACAGTAGAAATATTATCTTTTTAATAACTTTTATAAAACAAATAATATAATCAAAAATATATCTGTGCATAAATGATTATCACTTTAGTCAGATACAGTACTTTTACATTCAAACAACAACAAAGCAAATTACTTATAGCTACACTAACAAATCTGATCTGTTCTATTATATGATTTAAAAAAAAACTTGAAAAATTCAAAATAAACATACAAGCAAACCTCATGACACTAAGTAATGACTGATAGATGAAATTAAATGGAAATGTTAACAAAAAATATCCCCATCCAAATATTCCTTGGGGTCGCCATACTCGAACTGCTTGGTAAAACCTAGATGAAAAAAAAGAGATAACATGTGTTGGGATGTAACACATAGACACTACACAAGTTTCTCCAGAAAAAATTAAAAAATTAACTTGTTCTCTAAACTTTAGAGGAATATGCAACTAAATGAGAAAAGTAACCATAAACTCCCAATTTAAATTCCTTTCTTAAATTATTAAATGCATTCAACCATTATCTATAGGAAACAAAATTAAAACTACTTATTTGTGTATATTAATAAAATATTGTAAGAAACAACCTCTATGAACACTTCAATAAAAAGATGTATTATCTTCACATTCTATGTCACTTTGCTTTTTTATTCTATATACTACCAAATACAAAATGTTTTTTTTTTAATGTGTGCAATTAGCAAAAAAAAAAATTCCACTGCAAGAAATATATAAACATATATATATAAATCTTTTTTTTTATTTATTCACAACAATTAGGGCACTTTTTGAAGAACAGCATTGATCAAACGCATTTAGAAAATTTCACTAAATTTTTTACATTACGTGGACATTCTTCTGTAGTAAATTATGATTTTTTGAACTATTAATGCATATCTTACATAGTTGCCAATCCCAGTACAGCAACTGTCACACCACTTTGGATTCTAGCAAGACAGAATCATCTTAATTTGGATGCAGGCCCTTTAAAAACATGTTTATTGTGCTATAAGCAGAAGCTACAAGAACTGTCATGAATTCAGCTTCCTGAAATAAGATCTAAAATCTACCAGATTACAGCATTTTCCTTATTGACATTTAAGCTTCACAGGAGAAGCATACTCTTAACCCCTCTCATTTTTTTTTCAACTGAGCCTAAGCATTCATTAAAACTACACTTTTACATTCTTTTTAGTCAAGAATTATAAATCTTTAATTCCATAAGATTTAAAAAAATGAAGGATTGAAAGAGTCAATTCAATACCTTTGGTTGGGAAAGTTTGTAACAACTGTTGGCATTGAACTTGAAGGTGGTCTGTAAACTGATGGTGACCCCTCCCTCATATTTAATGTATCCTGTACAGCCACCTTGTGAAACAAAAACATATATTTTAACACAGGTGCAAAATAGCCTTGCTTCATAAGACAATAAAAATCATACTCATTTTCAAAACAGACATTTTATTGCTGGAACTATTTTAAAGCAAAACAGCTACTTTATAATACTAACTTGTTCAATTTACTTGTAAGTATACTAACAGTAATGCAGATATGGTAAATATACCTATTTCTATTTTTTTTTGTCCGTTCACACACACTATTACCATTACTAGAACAGAATTTCTCCAGCTATTAATGGGCCTGTCTCCAAGAACTTGCAGGTGAATCCCATGGTAACTGCTGCACATGGTTCATAAAGGTCAATTGCTGGTACACAAAGACAGTTGAACTATATATACCATATAAAATGAACCTCATGTACTTTCAAAGATGAGTGGTTGTTGGATGCAGCTTAGGTGGTACAAAACATTTTACCTCAATTATTTACATCTGAATCAATTTTGTGTATTGTGCTTAAAATCAATCATTTCTTAATTTATGCATAATTGCAAACATGTCATGGAAAAAAAACATCTAGCATTAAATCCATTACTCTTGGACTTCAGATTACCAAAACCACTTCTAACAGATTCCACACACATGCTGGAATAGTTGCATTTACTTTCTAAATAAATGTATGTTTTTAATCATCCACACAAGAAAAAAATGGATAACAGACTTGAAAATGTGGGAATCTAATGCTTAAGTTGCTGTTTTAGTGTCATAACAAAGGGAAGAAAACTCACAAAATGATTGCATTATGTTTTCTTTATTCAAATGGAAATATTTCTCACAATCAGAACATGAAATTCCAAAATAAATATAATTTACAACTTTAATTAGAAAATTACAAGGATAAAAATGACTATTATAATACAATGTACACATACTGTAAATAAAATTATTAACTACATTACGTTATGAAAATTCTCACTTAACTGATCACTTAAAAAGATTGCCAATATACTAGCTTTAGGATCAGTATTCATTCTGAAAATCATTTGCACATTGTAACAAGAGCCAGCTTGTTGAAAAAATATACAAACTGAACAAGATACGGTCATCTCCTTTATCCTATCTTTTCTAATCAATCACTCTTAACAGTTATCTCAATTTTTTTGCCCCAAAACTCCTGAAGCTTTGATTTCTAATAAGGATAAATGGAAGTTACCAGTATTAACCAATTAGCTATTTTATAAGCTGAACATAGTGATTATTGGGGAAACCTCCATTCCTCAATGAAAATTACAGCACCTATTAAGTCATTCTTTCCTTTTTTTAATGGTAAATTCAATTCACGATATTCAGTTGTCTTAACTTAAATGTCTTGTAATGTGTGACAAATGACTCAGTCTCTTAGCATATATTGTTTTCTTGGTTCAGTGCTATGCTGTTCCTTGTTACCCGCTATTGTTTTGTGTCTAATTCTTCTCATTCATTTAATACCATAGGTTTTTATCACTACTCAAAGATCTGAGGTATACATTTGTATGCAAATTTACGGTTATAGCAAACAGTGTAGGAAATCTCATCTGTTATATTTTTCTTTAGATGCTTCTATATTACTTCAGCAGCATTCTCCATACTTTGCTCTAATGCTGAACCTACATCAGAGTAGCATTTATGGATTGCTCCAATATGTTTGAAGAAACATATCCATTTTACAAATTTCATTCTTAAAAAGTTACTTGTTCTTCATGTTCAATGGAAACAATATCAAGTATCTTCACATCACAAGAGTGTAACAAAGAAGTTGCAGGAACATCATTTGGAACATTTTGGATGTATCATCAATTTCTTAAAAGTAAAGATATGTTGTTTTATCCACACATATTCCCTGGAAAGGAATTTCACTACGTTCAGCCTTCAATTTGTTATCCATGGTTGCTATAAATGAAAAATGTATAGTTAGCTGAAGTATACAATCGTTTTGTGAAATATAATTATAATTTTCTATAATTTAATTACACTGTTATATGTCTTAATAGCCAACTCCTCTTTTATAAGATAGTGGTTTATTCTCATTTGAATTTTTAATAATTTTAAACCTCACTGCCTTACAAATTGTCACTAATGCCTTTTGTTATTAACAGTAAAAATATACAGATATTCAAATTAGTAAATAGCTTATCAACCTTAGTGTCATTAACAAGCATAAAATAAGAGAGACAAAAATAATATTGTTAATTTAGTCTGCTTGCAGTTACTAATATGATGTTGTACTTTCTTACCTTACCTTTACAAACTCTGAATATGCTTTCTTACTTCATACATATGTAGGTAATCTGTAAAGAAATTATAGGTCTAATAATAGTTTATTAAGTCAAATTTTCATCAAACTCAAAATTCTGTAAAAAAAAAGAAAGAAAATTACTAACCTGTAAAACTCCTTAGTTTCCTTCAGTAAAACTTCCTGTTTCACAAATTCTCTGTGCCTTTTGTAAATGCATTTCTTATGTCTCTACCAAAATAGTGTTGCAGTGCATTTCATCAGCTTTGTATTTCAACTAAGGAAACTCTTTTCCCCACTCAGGTCGATTAACATCCTTTAACATTTCTAGTATAACTTGTAAAAAACATAAATCGGCATGCACACAAAACCAGATATCCAAGAAAAGACAGATCATTTAGTAAATCATGGTCATATGTAACACTCAAATGCAGGTTTTGCTGAATAAAGAAAAAGTGTCTTAATTTTGATCAATTACGTATTCTTATTTGAAGATTAGTCCGTCACACAATTATATACCACACTTTACGATTTTTGTTAACCTTTCTTGTAGTCTAGAAAAACTTTTCTCAAATGGGAAAAAATTCCACCTTGTGCACCTACCTTTTTGTGCAGAGTACTGTTTAAATGAAACCTCTTACTCTACAGCCCTTAAACCACGCATACCAGAATTTAACATAAAGCATCACTCTAACTGAACCTTGAGAGCCAAAATTGAGCTAAAAATAAAAGAACATCATATGGACCAATGAAATGCTTTTACTATTTTTTTCAGGGAGAAGGAGGAATGGATACAGGTTTTTTTTCCCCCACACTCTGGACATGACAGTGCTGTCTCAAATGTTTAAAAGTGTTAGAGGTTAGTGTGATGGCGAGGGTCTGTTTTATTTGTCTTGGACTTAGCACACTGGTAGTAATTTAAAAAATCATGAATGCATAGTAATATCATGAAATATTGGATAATGTACAATACCTGCAGTGATGGAACTCAATGGAAATAAGTCATATCTTCTCAGTATGATAAAATAAGTTATACTCTCTCAGTATGATAATACATCATGCTCTACACCATAAAAAAAAATCTGCTTTGATTAGCTCAAAATCCAAATGAGGGACAGTATTTCACTACACCTGGAGGCACTTCACATACCAATGACTGGTAAGAAGCATTATCATGTAGACAAAAAGAGTCCAGGTTATGTGTCACAATAAAATTGAACTTACTACCTATTTTTTATGAACATATTTTGTCATTAAATAAATTATTTTTTAAAACAAAATTTGGGATGTGGTAAACACTGTAGAGAATACACTTGTAACTTTTACATCATTTCTCCTTTAAAAAAATGCTTGTATGTGTAAAAGAAGCTATATGTATCAGTAATAGTCTTAGGGAAACAAGAAAATGATAAGATACCTGCAAACAAGACCAAGTTATCTCTCATTATCACTGAACAACATCTCAGACAATGTCTAAAATCATTTTATTTTGGACAGAATAAAGAATTATGAATGAAATTAGAAATATCCAAGTAATGTATCATATTTACATGAAGTAATCTGAGAAAAATATTCTACAAGTAAGTTTAAACATGACATCTATTTGAAATGCATATATGTAGATTAAATATTTGACTGTAGAGCCATATGGAAATGCAAGCTATTAATATTTCTAAGGAATCATAAATCAAAATAACTGCATTCACTTTTCAAACAGTAGGAAAAATATAAACTTCTATTTCTGCATGTTCTTAAATTGTAAGTAGGTATGCAACTCTCATGAAAGTTCTTTACAACAATGAAACTAGAGGATGAAATTCTTTTAAATTTGAGATGAAAGGTCCTATAAGTATGTAGTTTTTGAAAAATAAAATTTTTCATTTTGATTTTTTCTAAAGCAATGTTTTACTCATGCCTTTATCTTTTTGCCGTATTGTATAAAAAGAAAGATATAACGACTTTATATTTGAAAATGAGAAAGCCACTAAGGGGATATTCTGAGCTTTCAAAATATTCACAGGTCCCTTATATACACTTACTTCTATATATGACTTGTGAATGACCATTTGAAAATGAGAAAGCCACTATGAGGATATTCTGAGCTTTCAAATGGTTATTCACAGGTCCCTTATATACACTAACTTCTATATATGACTTGTGAATAACCATTTGAAAATGAGAAAGCCACTATGGGGATATTATGAGTTTTCAAATGGTTATTCACAAGTCATATATAAAAGCAAGTGTATATAAGGGACCGTTTCCAAAACTTGAAAGGTGAGCTGGTCCACTGCATTTGATTCAGTATTGAGAGATATCTCAGCAAAATAG
>NW_013666192.1:416810-421299 GCF_000517525.1 Limulus polyphemus | reverse complement strand
CAATATTGGTAATTTGAGTTCCTAATTCGTACAAAACTAAATAATTTGTATTTTGACATCACAAACATCTAATTTGAACCAGTGTTGCATTCAACATGACATGACACACAAAAATCAAAGTTTAGGTGTGAATTTTTAATGTTTTCCTTTAAATTAAGAAATTAAATAATGTATAATCCTAAAATTTGAATTATAATCTACAGTTTGATAGCAAACTTAATGACATAAGTACATAAAATAATAGTTCAATGACATGGCCTTTGACCTGTGTGGAAAGGGTTAAACCAAACACACACAGGGAAAATGTAGAAACACAGCTTGTAGATTTGTTTTAATGAATAATATAATATAAATACCAGTTAAAAAAGTATATCATAGATATATTAACTACTAATTGCTTATGTAATGCAATAATGAAAATAAATCATCATTATACCTCAAGATCCCAGTTGTGAGTTTGCAAAATTTCTCTGCATCTGTCCATTTCTTCTATTCCAGTCAAATCCTGGAAAAATATCAGTGATATTTATATAAATAAAATAATGAGTACAAGAATTCAACATAATTTGAAATATACATAATTTGGCATTTATGCAAGCATAGAATAAATACATATGTCTATAATGCTTTATATGATTATATCTAGCATCATTTAGTGTGATTAACAAGGAGCCAAATTAATAATTTGTATTATTTTTGTAAAATTACACACTTTTATTTCTGCTTGAAATGTGACATTTTTTTCTAGAAACAACAACAAAAAACAGAGAAAATAAGTGTAAAACTTAAACAAGGTGTCACTCTAGTAGCCCTTCTCTTCATTCATTCCAACATATTGAGGTTGCTTTTACAGTAAGAAGGCCAAAACTGCATATACAGTATAATAGACTGAAACTTGTGAAAACCAATCTGCTCTGAGTGGAGCTTGAACCCAGTACCCTTGACTCATATAATTTTTTGAAACCGATGCACTAACTAATTGATCTACCAGGGTTTCAAGAGCAAATAACATCATTTAGCTCATTACAAATTTCCCCCACAAATTTCAAAGGAGGTTCTCACTCTGAGTAACCCCCATCAACAACAATGTTTATCCACCAAACTGTTTAAATTCAACACCAGTATATGTGTAACTTATTAAATGTAGCATGCCCATTTATGTAGATCTGTATAAAATAAGTGTAGATTTGTGTCAGGATGTACAAAAGTGAATACCCCCTACACACAAAAATTAGACTTTCTTCCAATATTTTCAGATTGAATTAGTTCAAAATATAAAAATGACATATTGAGACCGATCATAAAAAAAATTATCATGATTACACACGAAATAGAAATTGTCAAACTGCATTTGGTTCCTGTTATCTACAATATCAATTGTTGCTTTTAAATTATCTGCAATAATATGTGCAGAAAAAGGATGTCTCTACCACCCGCACATTTGCTTAATTCTTTCCAGCCAAAAAAAGTTACTTAGTCAACATTAAAATTCTCATAAGAAATAAAAATGAATTCTATTTCAACAATTTATTTACTCAATTTTTTTTATAAATTGGTTATGTTAACAAGATGAAATATCAACATCATGAATAAAAAACTTTAAAAAATGTTTAAACTTGCATTTCTGTTATATATCTAGGTGTGTGAATTGCAAACATCACAGTTCTAGATTTATAAATTTTATTTTTTTTTGTTTTTTCCTGAGCTTATGTTTCCCAATCAAATTTCAGCATTTTCTGTTAGCTTGATGTTTATCTTATATGACTATGCCTTTTATTTGATCAGAAAGAGATTCTGACTGACCTTTAATGCTCATTGGTCAAGAATATAATAGTGTTCTGTGAAAATTAGTCAAACATTTGAAAGTTATAATTTTCTTATAATGAAAATGTATTTCCAACAGGTACTTCCCTCTGCTATTAGCTATTCTTGTTTACTGCTGCCATCTATATGCAAACTTGTATATTATGCATGCCACAAGCCTTCTACACCTCCCTATTGGAATCAAATGATTCCAATGTGTCTCTCATGCAAATCATCATGCATCACCTATCCACCAGTAGAAGCATAGTACACTCACGTGACGTATGTGACTTCCTCTATGCGCCTCTATCGAACTATCACTTCAAAGTTTGGCAGATGACAGAAGCACTGGAAGTGAGTGGGGAGGAAGGGTGGAAAGTGTGAGCGGAGGGAAGTTCCTATTGGAAATACATTTTCAGTATAGGAAAATGATAACTTCTGATATGGTACTTCCCTCTACTAGAATTAGCTAGAATCCCACATTGACTAGAAGGAGAGACTGGTGGGAGTAAATAACAGACGTACCCCTCAAAAGCATCTGAAGGATACCCCTGTAGATGAGACAATCAGATCTGGAGATGGAAACCACACCATTTCTGATCCAAGTATACCCTTTGCCCAGTTGAGGAATGTGTAAAAATCGAGGCAGAAAAGGAGAGAAGCACATCATAGTGGGAAGAAAGCAGTAGGAAAGTGATCCTAACCTGAGAAAGATATAGTAACTTAATCCCACAAAAAGAAAGTGGGTAAATGAGGATGCCACCCATTGTGTAGAATGGCTAGGATGCAATGGACCATACTCAGCAAATCAACTACATCCAAAACCTCCACGCAGGGTAACAACATCCACGTGATAGTAGAATGAGGATCATACCGTCTTCACCTCAAACCCAAGAATTGGGGAATTCAGAACTACTCTGATTCCTGGGTATTAAACGGGATGAGCTCTGAGCTATCAATCCAGGAACGTGACGTCCGGGTATCAAAAGGAAGTTTATCACATGTAATCAATTTCTGTGACCGTGAAAAAGGTGGGGACCATTCAAAGGGCAATAACCTCCACGTAATAAGAGATTATGAGGAAGAGCCAAGGACAGAACCGGAATTGCCCCACGTATCTCAACTGACTCACAACACAGAAGGAGGAATTAAGGGAGGAAGAGAGACAATCCAAAACCTGTGTGAGGACTTATGTTGATTGGTTCAATCAATATCTGAAACCAGCCCGTGGGGTACCGACATCCATGAGAATGCAAGAAGAGGGCTCCCAATTGAATAGGTGAACTGCATTTTCATGTCTCACTCCATTGTATGTTTAATTGCAAATTGGAGGATATTATGTCATCTATACAAGCAGAACACCACCACCCTACTCTAAACTGAATGGTTATAGCCATCCCATGTGTAGCCCATCCAGCAGGGTGCCTCCATGGTCAACCACCCCATTGGCTTGGAACTGGTAAGTGGTAAGTAGTCCCATACTCCACTAAATGAAATTAGGGTGAGAATGCATTGGAGAGCCCAGATGAATGTTGACACCCAAGACAGTGCAATGGGTGATCATGAAACCCTATTCTGAAAAGCAGACCATACCAATTTATTGAATCAAGGCATGGCAGGGATGAGGAGCTATCCTCTTCTGCTTTATCCATGAAGTCCATGGGTGGAAGGTCCGGGATGGGCCAATTTATTAAGCAAATATCACAATGTTATTCACCTACAAGCGATCTTGTGAAACATCCCATCTCACAGATGAGCATGTGGGATCATGGAAAGAAAGCACTATAAATGATTAATCAAGACTTAGCCAGTGTCAGAGTCACACCAAAGATTGGAGTATAACTACAGGTGGAAGGCAAAAACCTGAGGAAGCTGAAACTGCAATATGATGTAAATAAGGGAAGATGAACATGTTAGGGTTGGTCCACAAGTCCGATTGTAGGATTTCCTCCAGAAGTCAACTAAAACAAGAAGCGAGGGAAAAGGTGAGATGTCAGATTTGATGAGAGGTAACACAATACAAAATACATTGGGACGGGGACAAGGAGGAATAAGCCAACTGGATGAAATGATGAACCCAATTGGTGAGCGTAAAAGGGGAGATATCCATGAATGAAGAGAATTGCCAAGAGATAGAGAGACAGGAATGGGAACCATGGAAGGAAGCCTTGCGGGCAATATAAGAAGGAAGGGTAAGCATAGGACATAGAAGTCTATCCGGATCGCGACAGGGGCAGAGATGAGAAATAGAAGGTAGGAAAATGAACAAAAAGGAGAAGTTAGCCTCACAAGCTCCTGAGATTTTGTGGAGGAAGAAATAATCCGAATAAAGGAGAAGATAGGTATGGTGGTAAAGTGTGCATGTAACGTCAATGGCAAACAAGCCTGACGGTCAATGCCCACAGGCCAGAAAGAGAACAAAATATGCCTTAACCCGATACTTGCTGTGGCAATTTTGTCTTATTGTGAGGGCAAAATCATTTGTGAATTGAAAAAATGATAGAGAACTTATCTTTTATTGGATTTCAGATTTTATTTTTGTAAATAGTAGCATAACATTCAATTATTTGTACAAAATTGTATAGTTTAATGAAGATTAAATAGGAATTTAATGAAAAAATTCCTAAAATACGTTTTAGACTGTAAATAAGTGCCCTCTAAGAAATTATTTTTTCAAAAATTTTTT
>NW_013666192.1:414093-416685 GCF_000517525.1 Limulus polyphemus | reverse complement strand
GTTTATATTATTCATTATATTGAAAAATTAACTCAAAATAGATATATTTTTCAGGAAAGAAGTTGATCCACGATTGTTAGGATTAAGAGCTATCGAGTGGCAAGTGCAAAGTCTTTACATGAATTAGACTTAGGACTTTGAACTGAAAGAGTTAGTGATTTTTTATATTCTTTTGAATTTAAATTTGTTGTTTTAAGTTCAATAATTTAGCATAATTTTATACTTAGTTCATAATAATAATAATATGATTCAGTATTTAGAATGATAAACTTGTGTAATTTGTATGTAATACTACTAGTACCAGTACCACATAAGAATTTTATATTTTTCCTTCTTACAATCTTTGCTTTGTAGTAAGACCCACACTTCTGTTGTTATTGCGTTAGAATTAAAACAGTCTAATTGATATATAGTTTATTCTGATATTTTGCAAATGGTTCAAACTCAGTGTACAAGTGACAACAATAAAACCCATATGTTGGTTGTGAAACAGACTAAATACATTCATCTCAATAATACAGGGAAGCTACGACATTCTCACAGTTCAGGTCTAAATACATTGAAGAGCTTAAGTTTCGATTTCCAACATAAATCTTGCTTATAATGAGAGGAATGTGACCAGGACTAATCTTTTAAGTGCTCTAAAGTAATTTTCTTTGTAATTTATGGTGTCTGTATCATTTGGTAATCTCTTCTAACAGGATGTATCAAGTAACAAGGGGTCAGGCTCAGGTGGTGTTTATTGAAACCACCTGTACTATAAACTGTTACATACATTCGTTAGTAGTGGCAGTTAGTTTTGTCTCTATTCTGAAACAACATACAAGGACATATGTTGAAATAAACTTGTTTGAAAGTTCAAAGAAATGATATTCAAGTACCATAAAGCTTTCTTACTATCATATCTACAGTAATGTTCAAATGCGCCCGCGCTCGGTTGAACTGAACAAGAGTGACCACCAACAGTGGTGAGATAGTTTACAGAAAACGTACAAAGTTCACGCTGCTGACCCCACGGTTTATTCGGCACAATAAACAAAAGTATACGACTGCAATGAAACATAAACATAAATTTGAAATAAAAATATATTTATGAAACAAAATTAAAATGTTTTTATGTACATATATAAACATGAAATCCTAGTTTTAAAAAAAATACTCATTTATTGTTTAGGTTTATTTACAAATATTATTTTCGGGTCTGTATATTACTTGAAACCATAAGAAGAGTACGTGATTATTAAAAAAATTAAAAATAGATAAAATTTGAATTTTATGGAGAATGCAATTTTTTGGGGATTTCAAAATAATCTACTAAAACATAAAAATTAATAAGTTCAAATCTGGAACAAATATAAATATCGTAATCATTTCTTATAAATACCATTTCCTAATGTAATTTTCCAAGATATTAAAGATCATAATGCAAAAAAACTAAATTTATCAAAAGTAATAGGCTTTATGTTTCTTAAACTACATACATCTTTGAAAGTTCTTATGAAGTTTCAAACATATTCATCCACTAGTTTTATTGTTGGAATGAAATATAGCAAGACTTGCATTGCCTACTAAGAAAGTTAGTAGCCGGTAATCATCGGGTTAAGGGACAGGTGAAACAAAGAACATGAGGATATAGGTACGAACTGAGGTTAAACTAAAGGAATGAAGGACCACATTAACACTTTCAATATGGGCTCAGTCAATTTGACCAACCATGTAACCTTTTTTGTACTCGTTTAAAATTTTTATAAATGTAATACTTATAACTCTCAATATAGTGGGTATATCTTCATGAAATTTGGCAGTCTTTCAGTTAATATTACAAGTCTTTCACATACAAAAACTCATTTCTTAGTGAAGTATTTTTAATAAAATAAAAATTTTCCATGAATATATTGAGTATTTGTTTTGAATAGTGCGTGTGCAAAGTAATTTTCATGTTGAAATAAAAAATACTTTTCCTCATCTCAAAAATCTCAAATTTCCTTTGTGTAATCCCTAAGATCTCCTAAATGTATTTCAAACGTTTTTATTCAGTAAAACTTTATAGTTTATCTGTTATTTTCTCTAACCTATCTAAAAACATGATCAGTCAATTGACCTTTTTTCTTTCTAGAGCGATTTCACATTGTAACATGAAACTACATTTGTTTATCCTAAGTAGCTCTAAGTTTGTAACATTATACATCTATTTATAATTAAATTTTATTTTTTTATTGCCCTTTGAACAGTGTCTAACTACTATCCATGTCATTATAAGTTGTAAATCACTCAGTGAATGTGCAGCTCACATTACACTATTGAATTACATTACCCATGACCTGCTTGCATGCGTGCCTCATAAATCATTTTAATTATATTATTATTATCATTACTTATTTTACCTAATCTAGTCTTGAATAACTTAAAAAGATTTGTATTTTTAGATTGTAGTTACTTTTACAATAATAAATAAAGAACAAATATGAAAAACAAGAAATAAAGTACTTACCCAATTTCTTTTTCTTGTTGTCGGGTTTCAAAGACAGTTAAAGCTAATTTTTACACTATACGTATAGTAATACACTTAATAATTTTTATTTAATTAAATAA
>NW_013666192.1:404949-414083 GCF_000517525.1 Limulus polyphemus | reverse complement strand
ATAACATGCAAAAGGTACATAAATTCACTTACCTCTCAAAATTTTCCTGGCTTTCTAACTATGCGACAAGAACTATTACAAATTCATACAAGCTAGTCGTTAACTTTCCCTCAGGAATGAATCTTGTACTGTGAGTAAAATTGATGATTATCTGTTCAGAACACAACATTATACAATACATCATTTGATAGATGAAAAGCTTGACTTTCTATTGTTTATAGGTAATATACAATGATATGTATGAGAGAACTATCAACGAATTGTTAAAGAAAGGATTTGACAGGTAGGTGTGGCAGGAGGGGTCTGATTTTATATTCGATAGCTCTGTAACCAAACAAAATTGAAGACTATAAAAATTATGGTTTGTCTGAGAAATAATGATTTTATAGACAGTAATTTATGTTTAATTTTGTACATTTTCGAGGGGTGATGGATAAAATAGGGATGATGATATGTTAAGATAAAATGTGTCATGTGGGTCAGACTAGTGGAAATTCTGTATTTTTTAAAATATTCCCTCGTATAATTAAGAACTTAAAACTGGTATACTATTAAAATATGAATTATTAGCTAAGATTGATTTTAATTATAATAACTTTAAGTAAGGTAATGTATGTGGGTTATCATAATATAAATTATAACATAAAATTTAAGGATACAGATACTTGTTGGTACATCTAGGCTATTCCGTTCACTAAACATAAAAAAAAAGTATCAAAGCCAGCCCTTATGATTTAAATATTTATGTTTTTCCTTAAATCCTCTTAAATTTACATCATCCACCATATCTGAAGACAACCCATTCCAAATGTCAACCACCATGTTAGAAAAATTAAAATTGTCTTAGGTTAACTAAAGATGACTCCTACAGTGCTTCAGACTGTACAAAAATATTGTGGGCCAGATGAACACTCATGAAAAAGTGAGGGGTCAGTGTTTCAAAAACTATGGGTCACTGTCAGGGTTATAAAATTAGTTAAGCTAAAGTTGTGAAAAAATCATGATCATAAGGCAGACACATTTGCACAATATATAATAATAAACACAGTAATCATTCTCAAGAGTGCTGTATTTCAAAGTATGCATGAACTCAGTGAATGAATGTAAACAATGACTAACTATCTTTCAGTCAGTTTTATAATGTTTCTTAACAACAACAACTGATAAGAATAACTTAAAAAGACAGTTTACATGAACTCAGTAATTGTGAGTACACATGAAGAATGGTGTTCAGTGTTACTTGTTAACTTTTTTGAGATGATCACACTGTTTTCTTCTGTTGTCAGATATTGGCAAAACATGTAAGTATGTCCTGGATTTTGAGCCCCACAGATACACTCTCAAAAGTGTCACATTTATTTAGTGAGATTGCTGTCCTCCTGTTCTTTGTGATCTAATTCTGTACATTGAAGGACCTTCCACAGTCTGCAGTGTTGGTGGGATATATCAAAGTTAAATTACTTAAACTGCTTAATGATCAGTTTCAACAATGCATCCATGTAGTCAGTGGAGAACATTTCAGCAAGCACATTAAAGCCTGATTTCTTCCACTGTTTTCACCTGTTTTTAACCACCATCATCTATAAATATTCCTTGGCTGTTCCATAGTGATTAATTAGAATCTTGATCTTTTCACACATTCCCAACTCTACAGCTTATCTCTGCCTAGAAAGAGAAGAAGACTAAAAGCACTAAACATATCAATTTGTGAAAATCATGAATTCAGACATATAACAAGTTTGATAATAAAATTCTCCAAAAGGGATGAGACTGATCTTTCTATGGATGGTAATTTTAAACCTCTTTTAGGTGCTCTTCTGGTTATCAAAATCTGTCTGCAAAGTATGCAGGTGGGTTCTTTTTAACTGATCACCATCTCATGGCTTCTGCAGAGTAGATATACAAGCATCAACATGTAACTGTACTATGGAAGGATTAAGATTTTGTTTTTGAAATTGTTGAGACAGAATCATCACTGGAGCTAAAACATCAAGCTCAAGCCGGTATTGTAACTAAATTTCCTAGATGCAAGTTTACTGGTTAAACCTTCCTCTGCTGAATCATTTTGTTTCTTAATTCCATCAAAGTAACATAGGAGAACTGGAAAACTTCTATAGACTAACTGCTTAGCCTAACAAAAAACAAAAGAAACAGACATCTAGCTTCATGAACCTTTCTTTCCTTGAGAACTAGAAAATCAATCACTCTCTGCATTTCTTTCAATAACTGAACCTTCTTAGCCATTCTCTTGAAAGAGTGAAAGAGATTTGTCAGTGTTTTCTGCAAATATGAGAGAGCTGGAAAAGTGAATTGCTTGAAAGGACACCAGACAATGTCATTCCTTTCTTCTGCCTAGTCATCACTGAAGTTCCACCTGTTCCTACCTTATCACATTCTGCATTTCTATACCTCTTTCTGTAACATGTTATTTTGTGGCCTTTGTTATACTTTCACCATTGCAATGCTCAAAGTGTAAACCTGTAATGTATAATGTCACTGCCTTTGGTTCATCCTCCTTTATGTTGATAACACAAGCCCACAGAATAAACTTTTGTTGCATTGTTTTTATCATAGCAGTGAGGCAGCAGATGCAAACTACAGTTTGTTGTTTGTTTCTTTATAGAGTACTTCATTGATCGCACCCAAAAATTTATCAGCAATATAAGAACATTTATAGTTGATGTTCAAAACTGTCAGCTTTTACATCTTGAAAGAGAGATAGCATGCTTTGGTATTTGTTAAAAGTGAGATGCTTCTCTGCTATGAAATAGAATGCTTTTACAGCAGTATCAACAGCTTTAGTATCATTCTTCAATGCCTTTCTAAAAGCTTTCTTTGGGTTCATCTGCAGTTGGATTGACTGATCAAGGATTATGAATTCATTATCACAATCCACCACATGCCTTGTCAATGTATTTGTCCTGAAGTTATCAGTCCCATATGCCATTGCATTATCATTGTTATTGGACTGGCTTAACATACAATTTATCTAGTTTTCTTTGATGTATCTTAGCCATAAAAACATTTTTTTCACCATTCTGGCAGAAAATTTCACACAACAGTCTTTCTTTCTCCCCAAGTTGGTTCCTGTGATACCATGGCAGGTGAATTGCAACAACAGTCAACATTCATCTGTGACTCTGTGTAAGAGACTGAGATTCATCTGAAAACACAAAAGCAAAATTCAATTATAAACATTAGTATTACAAAATGAATTTCATGTTTCTCATATTCTTCTTAAAAATACCCGCAGTAACATATTCAACAAAACTCAGTCAGTTATCCAGAGCCATAATAATATTACTAATTACTGGATTAACTCAATATCATTTTTCCTTATAATATGCATTACAATTAAATAGTATAATTACTATATACCAATTAAAAATCCCAGTAATATTATACTTCATTTAATAAATTTATTTAATTTATCATAGGACACTTTTTTGCATTTAGCTTCTTCCAAAACCATTTCCAGGTTTTTAATCCTTTCAGACCTTGCATGATTTGTACATTAGCACTTAACACTGTATGCTTAATTGCTTATACAGAAATTGACATGAATTAAACAGCTAGTATCACATATCATTATGAAGCACACATCTGATATTTAATGAAAATATAAATTGTTAAAATATTATGTCAAACATTTGTATGTTTAGTTCAAGCTAGGCTTAACCCTATGAATACAGGCTGGGTGGAATCCACCCAGCTCGTAACCACAAAAGTATCCATGAGAGTAATTGTACTATAATTTTTGATAATATACATCAATCTATACAAAATTTTGCAGATTATGATTAAGCATTACAAGGCTTTCTTTCACACACAAAATATCAGGTTTTTAAATTAAGTAGCTAGATTTTTTTTATAAAATATTTGCTCTTGAATTTCTTCTTTCAGAATGTTTATTATCCAACATGCAAAGTAATTTTGATTTTAATATTGAAAATATTTTTCTTTATTTGAAATTTTCAAGTTTCATTTGCATAATCTCTATATTCTTCTAGATAATCAGAAAATGTTTAAAGGATGAAATTTTTTATTTAATCTATTATTTATCAATATTAACTCTATATGGTGTTGGTCGATTTGACCATCCTCGTAACCATAATAACAATGAGAAAATAAATCTAAATTACCTTTATTTTGTTCTAGAATAACTACAAATTGTAACAGGAAACCACAAATGTTTATTCTAAATAGCTTAAATCTAGTAACAGTATACATTTATTTTTATTTATTAATTTTTGTTTTATTGACCTTTGAACCATGTCTAACAAAAAATACCCCAACACAAATTGAAAAATAATGCAGCGAACACATATTACCGTATTGAATATCATAACACACAACTGATGGTGCGTGTACCTCATAAAGACTTTTATTTTTCTTTCATCATCTTACCCAATAAGAGATTTTAGTTACTTTTATAATAATAAAGAACACAAATGAAAAATACATTACCTCATAATTAAATATCAAACACTCTTTTCATTAAAACTTTATAGTTTATCTTTTATTTCCTCAACTGTAACATTATACTTGATTCCCCAAGCTATATAACAAAAAATAAAGGTTGCAATGTGCAAAATAAAATGTATAGTATTGTTAGTACTGATTGCAAAGTTTCAAAGAGTTTACACTTCTCACCTTTTCACACTTATTTTCTGTAGTAATTTTATTGTTATGAGTTAACTTAGAAACTAGATGAAACAAAGTAAATAGTACTGTCTGTTTTTTTTCAGTATGGATCATGAAGTTACAAAGTAAATCAATTGAAAGTTTCTTCTAATCTTTTCACACTTATTTCTTATGTTTATTCTACTGTTAGCAGCTGAAGTAGAAACCTGCTGAATATAAATCAAAAATCACCACTCCTAACTTAGTTTGACACCATCAATACCAAATAAGCTCCTGCGGCACAATTCCCAGAATTTCCCTGCTTTGAAAACAGAGTTGGGTAGGATTTATCAACTTATTGACAGTATAATGGTTACAACGACAATTGTCTAAAGTATTATAAAATGTTTATGTTATGACTCTGTAGAAAATTTGGGCCAATCCAATAAGTTGATAAGCAGACGTATCCTACAGAAACTATTTGAATCACTACTCCAAGAACACAGTAGGATAAAATTTGCCAGCTTCTTTACAGTACAGTGGTTGCAACAAGATTTGTCTAAAGTACTTTATAAAAGTGAGAGAAAATATTTGATATGGCTCTGTACAAAGTTGTATCAATCCAATAAACTTGGGTGGTCAGGATTTGGTGATGGTATAGGTGTGAAAGTGATTATGAACATCCTGTCTCCTATTTTACCATGCTTACGCAGTAACTAATTAATGTATGTGTATTTTCCAATACTTTGTAAGGTACATATATATATATATATTATTACTATTAATACAAATAAATATTTAACTTTAAGTTATTTTTCTTAAAACATAGAAGAGTAGAAAAAAAAAATTACAGAAAACAATGATTTCCACTACTTACAATATTTTGAAGTATTTTTTTTTTTGTCACTCATAAGTTGTACTTGCTAACACTCCTCATAAGCCTTGTCTAAATTCATTTTTGCAGACTTCATATATGCATTTTTGAATATCAGAAAATTGTAAATGACTATACTGATATCATAAAAATCTATTGTAATCTACTAGACTTCTTAAGTATGCTATATTTGGGTCTAAAAAAATTTAATTTCTGTTCAGAAAACTGCATTGACCAGAATATTTCAAACTTTCTAACAATATAAGAGCTTTTGGTTGGTTATACACTCATAGGTATAAAAAAAGCAGGTGTAGATAAACAAGTTTTCTCAAATGATGAAGTGGTGGGTGGAACCAATATGGCAGATTCGATAAATATTACATCTCAGCAAACAGAAAAGGTAGGAGGTTCTTCTTTTATATTCTAACTTGCCCAATTCAAAAATGTGTATGAAATTGTAGAAGTTGTATTGTGGGCAACATAAAATGTAATCTGACCAAACCCAGAAGATGATGTACCAGTGTGACACATAAAAATCGATATTTAGCAATTTTCTTTATAATATTTATTTTCAAATTGAGAAATTAACTAAAATATAATACTGAAATGTGAATTAAAATCTATAATTTGATACCAAGTTTACTGACATAGATTCATAAAATAGTAATTCAAAAAACTTTTGAATGCAAGTCTACAAACATGATGACATGCCCTCTGACCCCTAGCTACGCATAACAATAGGGTTAATAATATACACCATGTTTCATTGTTCTGATTTGTATAAGTAAAACATTTATTGTAAGTATTTGAAGTGACTAAACAGCTTATTTTTATACCTGTCCTCTTAACCCTTTCAACATTGGTACCCCTATAAACATTTTTCTGCATAAGTCACTGTTACAATCGAAATTTAATTAAATATCTTTACTATTAATGTATGTGATTGAAACTAACATTATAACATATGTTATGACTCAAAGTTTTATGTTATCTAAGTTTTAAGTTCTTTATTTCAAAAGAAATCTTTAAAAAAACTATTTAAAACTTCAGATGTATTGCCACATGATCCACAAGCTATGAAAATTCTCTACTTTGGCACCCCGTATCTTTAATAATATAATGCCAATTGTGTAGATGTACACCTAGATAATAAAACGTTTACTTAAGCTATTGTCATATACATTTCAAAGTTCTCTGGATGAATGCAGTTAAAAACAAGTAATAAATATGTCAACCCTTGACTTGTTCCACGCCTACCTTCAACAGATTTGTTTGAGCTTTATAGCCTACATGTAGAGGTTACATATTCATGTGTAGAGATTAGAAAAATAATTTTACACTATAATCCAACAACAGTTATTTTGAAATTGGCAGTTTTTGTCATGGGGTAAATATTAAGAGGTGCATATAAATTTTGCCGAAAGGTTGCACAACTCTGCCAGAGAAACTACAATATGACCCAAGGGTACTGATGACTTGGGCTGAGATGAATAATAAATGGTAAAGGACAAGAAAGGAAAGTAAAACATTAAACATTTACAATAAGTGAAAAGGCTTGAAATTACAAATATAATCTAAAGAAGATCTTTAGAGATATTCTACAAAAAATTAAAAGGTATGTACTTTTTTTCTCTTTCCTAATTTCAATCATTTCATTGCATTGTATGTATAGCTAGTTAGTGATATGGTAGAAAAAATTAGAAATAAAATATAAACATTTACCTTAAGAAAACTTTCAATATTCATTAAGGTTCTAGAGGTTATGCAAATGAAATATGAAAACTATAAGATGAAAAAAAGTAGTTTAATACTTAAAATTAAAACCACCTTGTACTCAAACTATTCAGTGTTTAAGTGCAAATAACTACTATAGATAAAAAAACATATTTTTATTAGAAAGATATAATTACATAATGTCATTTTTGTGTCAAAGATACTTAGCATCTTTAACAAAATATTACCAGGTTTTGTGAAGTTATCCCAGAGTTACTCTATGTATTGTTGCATAAATGTCCTTCACCAGTTGCAAAAAGGTTAACTTGTTACCTATCAGGCTTCCAAGGAATAAAAACAGCAAAATACATTTAAGATATAACTGCTTATTATCGAAGCAATTTAAGAAAAGCTAGAAAACTCACAACATCAACCCTGTATGTTTGAAATTATTTAATAAAAAAATGTGAATAGTGCTCTTGAATTGCTTCTCATTTCAGCAAAAAAAGAAGCTTTTTAAATTCAAAAACACCAATGTGTGATAATAATTATAATAACAACAGCAAAAGAATATGTGAATACATTATTCTAATTCAAGAATGAAGCTTTTTTGTTAACTACACATTTATTGTAATGTAATATACTACAACACGCTGTGGCACTATACTTTCCAAAGGGACAATAATTATAAAATTATTGCTATATTATACTAGTATAAAAAACATCCACTATTTGTTTGTTTATTTATTCATTTGGTTATTAAAATACAATTTCTGGCATTCTCATTTCCTAAGTGTCCACAATGTACACCACTAACGACAGAGCAACAAATCTCTGTTTTTACATCATTAAATAGGTAAAGGTTTGATAATTAATAATAAATAATGGATGGTGAGATAATGCACATATTTGAAGGTACAAAAAGTATGTCTGCATTGTGTCTGTGTAAGTTTTGGGAGTGCATACTACATTAATATGATACAGAAGTGTTACAGTCACTTAAAATACATGGCAATTGTCTTAACAACTACAAATTTGGTCCAACATAAACCAAAATTGAATGGGTAAAAGCATTACTAAGATAACTCACTAGCAGGGGACCAGTCAAGCTCAAATATTAAAATGTCTATGAAACTATTACTTCTTCCAAAATAATATAGTGATAAGAATTATTGTAGCATTTATATAAATTTTCATTCCATTTCATTAAAAGGCTGCCAACCAAGCTGAAACTCACCAGGCAGGGAATATTACTAATATATATATATATATATATAAATAGAAGTAATAAAAAAACATTTTGCAAAAATTATTTATAATGTAGAGATGGCTATGCCAAAAAGTACAGAAACAAGGTTGGGATGAATTGACAAAACCATACAAAACTAAATAGTGCTATACAATCTTATAGTGGCTAATAATGATAAGCTTATAAGGTTGACTCAGTATTTACTAGCAGCTTATGTAGGGATTTTTGTATGGTTTTGTGTATTCATCCCTACATAATACTTAATTTTTGCAACAATTTTTTTTATTACTTGCTTCCTCTCTTTCTTAAAACAATTTCATTGAAGTAGGTTATTTGTTATATTTTTATAATTCAATGGTAACATATATTGTTAATATCAATCAGTTTTGTCAGTTTTTCTAATCTTGTATTACACTGGGGGCCAGTGAAGCTGGAATGATCCCCCAAGGTTGGTGAAAGTATCCTGGAGCACTGGATCAATGTTAAGGGGATATATACAAAAACCCATGCCTTCCAAATTCACTTCATGTGCATACAATCTACTCCATCACATGCTAGGGTCATGTCATTTAACTCTTTCAGCAGGGACTATGTCTCTGGGACTGACCTCGTAACCATTCTGTGCTAGTTATAGTTTCTATGCTATAACTTTTAAATTAGTAAGCAAATGGTAAC
>NW_013666192.1:395139-404020 GCF_000517525.1 Limulus polyphemus | reverse complement strand
ATTTATTTGTAAATAGTAATAATATATATATATATATATATACATTCATATGTAATGTATGGTAACCGAAACCTCACTGTACCTTACAAATATTGGAAACTAAGCAGTTATTGTAAACATAGTAGAATAGGAAACAGGATGCTCATAAGCACTTTCACACCTATACCATCACCAAATCCTGACCACCCAAGTTTATTGGATTGATACAACTTTGTACAGGACCATATCATAAATATTTTCTCTCACGTTTACATGGTAATTTAGACAATTCTTGTTGGAACTACTGTACTGTGTAAACAAGCTGATGAAACCTACTCTATTGTGTTTTCAGAACCAGGATTCGAATAAACTCTGTAGAAAACCATCCGCTTATTGATCAACATTCAAATACCTAACAAGTTTACTGGATCGGCCCAGATTTTCTACAAAGCTATAGCATAAACATTTTATAATACTTTAGAGAAATCTTCTTGTAACCATTATACTGTCAACAAGATGATAAATCTTACCCCACAGTATTTTCAAAGCAGGGAAAGTTCTGGGAATTGTGCCAGAAGCTTATTTGATTTTGAAGGCATCAAAGTACTCATAGCACAGTAACAGCAATGGTGATTCATTGCTTTATATTCGGTAGGTTTCTACTTCAGCCACTAAAAGTAGAATAAATAGAGGAAATAAGTGTAAAAAGATTAGTAGAAACTCTCAGGAGATTTACTTTGGAACTTTGCTGTCCATACTGAAAGGAATAGAGTACTATTAAGTTTGTTTCTTCTAGTTTCTAAGCCATCTGCTACCAATAAAATAACTACAGAAAATAAGTGTGAAATGGTGAGAAGTGTAAACCTCTGATCATAAGTACTTTGCAATTTTTGATCAATACTATCAATACTATACATTATAATTTGATTACTTACCTATAACCTGGAGAATCAAGTATAATGTTAAAGTACATAAAATAAGAAATGATATATAAAGCTTTATTGAAAATAAAAATGTTTGATATTTAATTATGAGGTTTTTATTTTTCATTGGTTTTCAGTATTTATTATTATAAAAGTAACTAAAATGAAAATTCACAATTTTCAGGATAGAGAAAAGTATGTTTAACCTCAAAATAAAAATTACTTTGCACATTGGATAGTCTACATTCTGAAAGAAAAAAATTCATGAGCAAATCTTAATGCTTAATTTAAAGTCCTGATATTTTGCATATGAAAACCTTGTAATGTTTACTAAAAATCTGAAAAGTTTGGAAAGATACATGAACATTATTAAAAATTATTGTATAATTACTCTACAGGATACTTTCATGGTTACGAGCTGGGTGGTCCCACCCAGCCCGTATTGGTATGGTTAAGCAAAGTAAGTGGTCCAGTAGATTAACTGTTGCTAAAACAAAACCATTTTTGAAATTATGTTTGATGAAGGCACTAAAGATAGTTTCTGCAAGAAATCTAAATGCAATGAAACATAACCAAATATTCTGAATAAACAGAATAAATTACTCTAATGTCTGCTTTTTTGATAGCACTGTCACAACCACATTGCTACTTTATGTTCCTAAATTTATCTTATTGTAAATTTAAATGTGGTAATGGTTTGAAAAGTGAAGCAAAAAACTACTTACCACTTTCAACAGTCATACTTTAAAAAGCTTTCCGTGTGATACTGCTTTACACAGTTCGAAGACCATTCTCCAAAGTGAACGTCCCTTCAGCATTTGCATTAGGTAGCCCTGTAGGAAAGAAGCCTTCCATACTGCACCTGTTCAATGTATGGAGGTATATGCTCCACCGGAAAATACAAAAATATTCAACACTTGAAAATGATAACTTTTTTACAAGATGTTTATGTGGGCAAAATAAATTCACTTTAGTTTGGTGAAAAATGGTTGTGCACCAGCATGTCCTACAGCATTAAGAAGTGTCATTCCACAAAATATTGTTGAATGATGTGGGTGCACCAGCAATCTGATCCTACCCTGCCAAAATTTATATTTGTGTCTTTAAGTCCTAACATTCCCACCATTACCTATAAAAAAATTATGGATTGACACTATCAATTCCCTTAACAATCTTCAACATCTCAATCAGATCTCTCCTGACTCTTCTTGAGATATAATTTTTATGGGAATAACTTTAACGGTATTATGGAAAAAAGAGAATCATGGTGTTTGGAATGAGCAGTATAATAAACAATCCAAGCACAATGCTGTTGTTAATAGTAGGGTAAACAGAATTTTAGGATACTTTTACAGAAATATTGAATATAAGCTGGGCCTCATTTGTAGTAGTGTGTTCAGTCTTCGCCTCCTTACCTTAAGAAGGACATTAAATTGCTGGAAAATTTTCAAAGAAAAGCAGACAAGATACCTGACAAAGAAAAGTTGCCATATGAGGATGAACAGGCTAATATCCCTGAAATCAGTCTATCTGATCAGATTGAGGTGTTTAAGATTGTTAGGGAAACTGATATTGTTGATGCATCACCAGCTTTTTTTTGCTTACTTAATAGCAAGAATGTTAGGACGATATAAATTCTGGCAGGGAAAGTCATTTTTAGCTCTTCCAGGGTAGTTGACATTTGGAATGAGTTGTCTTCAGATGCAATAGATGATGTGAATTGAGGGAAAAGCTTAAGAAATATTTAAATGATAAGAACTGGCTTTGAGGTTGTTGTTTTTTGGTTTTTTAAGTTTAGTGAATGGGACAACCTCAAGGGTCAATAGGCCTCTTATTGTCCTTAAATGTTAAATAGCACATAGAAATAAGAGACATTTATTCTATTGATCCCCTATTACAAACTTGGGAATAGATAATTTGGAACAGACTTATTTTTTGTGTGAAAGGGGTACAGGTGTTGTGCAAAGAACCAAAAAGAGAGAATTTAGGTGATAATATTGATAAAACACCAAAATTCTCCATTTTCAATATTTATCTATGATTAACAGAGCAAGTAGAGTTGTTGTTCTATTAATAGGAATTTTGACTTAAAACATTGTTTAGGGTTCATTAAAAGTATACAATGGTTAGATACCCAGCAGTTGAATATTAATGAGCTATGATCACTTCTCACTTGACTTAAAGAATCAGTAACAATAAATTATGAGACTAATTTGCTTGTGGGCTATGTTTTTGTTGGTTACAGAGCCTCTAGTAACATACAAGTCACACACATAAAAAATACAAATAAATATATAGTTTCAATGTTGTAATTAATCCCACTATTTACTGGGGTCTTTTTATATATTTTATACAGAGAATAAGTAATTTTACCCAATTTGTTTGGTCAGTTCTTTGCACTGAGTGTTGTAAATAGCAAAATCATAACATTACAATATATCATACAATGAGGAACTCGGCAATAGTAAATGGTATAGAAACAACTCAAAAATTTGAGGGTTAAGTCATTTATGCTAAAGGAGAGAATAATTTTTTAGCTTAATTGGAGGGCAAAGAAACTTAAATCAAGTATTCAAAATTGTTGTTAACAGGATTAAATTTAGAATAATTCTAAGTATGTTTCAGTGTTGAAATGAAAAATTTTAATTGAATAATGACAATGGTTTTAAGTTTTTATCTTTTTTTATTATTATTTTTTGTTGTTGTTGTAGTTTCAATGTTTGTTTTCTGGATGAAGGGTGACCTAAATACTAAATAGTGTCAATACCACAAAACAATTCAGAAGTTATGCTTCCCTCCAGGCCCGCCGACAAGGGGGGTAGGGGCAACTGCCCAGGGTCCTGGACGAATAAATCCTGGTTATGCCGTAAAGAATCTTTAGGCTATATCTTCATTTAATGATAAAAACCATAGTTTTTGGCTTTTCTTTGCATATAGATGCTTGATACATTAAGAACGACTGAAATAATAATAATTTTTATGCTTATACTGTGAGGTAAAAATTACTGCTGCTATGATTTTGTCTGGTTTATGAGCTCGATGCTGTTCTAATTTAGAATCTTCTTTTTAATAAATTCTTGAAAATGTTAAAAAAAGTGAGAAAGGGGGCCTGGCAAGGATGTTTGCCTCAGGACCCATGCTGGCTCTCGACGTTCCTGCTTCCTTCACACTACCCTTGTTAATCTAATTATGTTGTTACTCCCTAAGGCTTAACTTTAGTCTTTAGTGTACCACTAGCCACAATTTTTTTACTTCAATGAAATAGCTTTTCTAACATACTAATAATAGTTTTAAATATAATTTTGTACTTATGTAATACTAATACTATTAAATAAAATAAATAAAAAAGTAATGCTAAAGAATAACTATATTTTAAATTAGTAATGTTAGCATTACTATTGAGTATTGTATTAACTATTATTACTCAATACCCTACAAGTATAATTATAATATAGTTATTAGTATAAAGTATGACATTATTCTCTCAAAGTTTTCATGTAGTAATAGTGACTCTATGAGTACGAGTGTAGACTGCAGTATTATTACTATACTAATAGTAATACTGCTAATAATAATACTAATACTGTATAGTACTTTTTATTTATTTAGTAGTAATACTAATACCACTAAGTATAGAATTAGTAATATACTGTGCTATGTTTGCCAAATCTAATTCACTGGGACAAAATATAATAATTATAGAATTTTGAACTTAATCATACATTTTGTAACAACAAATTGATACAATAAAATTTACCTGTTTGAAACATTACCTGAAATTGCAACAATTTTTCCGTTTGATGTGATGAAAGCTGCACATCTTCGGCCATCTTGATATAATTGCACTCTAGCGGTAAGGATTTCAAACCAAAATTTTAATACTAAATATGGCGTGAATAATATCATCGTTATGTCATACTATAAATTAATATGAACGTAAAATATATGGTAATAGTTCCAGTGTACCAGTGATTGTTCATACATACTTCGGACTCAGAATTGTTGGATTAACATTAATAAGCCGACGAAATAGTGTGCACTGAGGAAAGGAGCTAAAGTTAAGACATGAAAATCGCCTAATGAAATAAGTATCACATTCAGTAACAGCACATTTTAAAAAAGTGGAGCAGAGTTGCCCAGAACAATAACATATAACAAAATGAAAATAATATTATGGAAACTAGCGTGTGTGGTACATCAATGAATGTCGAAACCGACATTTGTCTACATCTGTACTTTCTGTGATAAGCCAACTGAGCTAAATACTGCTATCATATTTTGCGCTTCCAAGAAAAGGTTTTTCTTGAACTAAAAATCTTCATGTGGTGTGTAGGTAAGACTCTAATATTTTTATAACATTCCATAAATCATGCAGATGTATCAAAGGGCAGGCCAAGGCTTGCCTCTTCAGTACCCATGCCAACCCGATCAGAGTCTGTTTTGTTGTGTTTTTAGCTCCCTGTAACTTGACTCCAAGTGTTTTTACGTCTCCTTCACACTCCAAACCCACTCAAAAGTCTGTACCCGGCTAAGCCACTGGCATGAGGTGTCGTCGCTAACACTAGTTGTAACTAGTCTATAGTACATTCCAAGATTCCAATCTTCTATTCAGGAATATGAAAAAACAACTAATTCACAACTGTGTGACAGAACTACAACACTCGTCAGTTATTCAAAACTAACCTTAACCTAATAACCAGCTGATATTGTTATGTGGATGTGTTCACAACATCCAAACAAAGGGTTATGAATGATTGAAACGACTCAGGTTGTACTTGCGTCTGATATAAGATATTTTTTTTACTAGTTGTAAGCAGCGTGTAACGATTTTTATAACTTTCTTCACATAGTACGGTTGGAAATAGTTGAATTCTGACTACTGTTGAGAGAATGGGTCAGTTGGGACCAAGCTTGATATCTGTTGCACTTTATAAGCATGTACAATAGTATCTTTTTCTCAATCAACCATCAGAGATTGACAACTACAGTTATTTCTATTGCTACTAATTATCGAGAGATTGTGAAGACAGAATACTTGACTGAATAATTAGCCAAAGAAACAGTCTTTGTTTAGTAACGAACCTTCCATATATATGAGCACCCACTACATGTTTCTTCACTTGAAATATGAGCAGTGCTGGATTAATGCAAAGAGTGTCGAGGTTTCAGCCTCGGGACCACAAGGTTTTTGTTTTTTGGAGCAACGAACTTCACCGATCTTGAAAATATTTGAAAACATAATAAACCTATCGAAGGGCACTTGAAGTAAATTAGCACGGCTTAATCCGGATTTGGATATGGAAGATATCTTTGCGTTTGTTTATTTTCCTGTTTGTTTTGGATATTTGTGCAAAACTACACAATAGATGTTTGAGCTAACATTTCTTAATTTTGAACTGATAGATAAAAGGAAGGTATTCAGAAGCATTCACCGCCAACTCTTGGCCTGCTCTGACCGAATTGCGGAATATGACCTTCACTCTTATATTGCACAACGATCCTAAAATGCAGAGCAGCAATTTGTCACCCACCATGAACTATCAGATTTGCAGTTAGTCATGTTAATTAGTAAACTACACCTGGTCCGTCTTTGTTTTATCTATAATTTTTAAGAAAAACATGATATACCTACATCTCCGAATTCATATGGCTCAATCAATCCCTGAAATCACACGATTGACTTATTTTGCTTACGGAAAGAGATAGAGGCTGTTACAGAGGGTTGCGTACATTATATTAAAATGACTCTGAATATGTAAATCTGCAAGTAACGTGACAACAACAGCTGAAATAAAGTTGTAGTCGTACGAAGTGTATCATAACTATATTTGCCATTGTTTTGTGTAACGTACGTAGTGTGTCGCCACTGAAAATTAATCGCTTTTAAGAAGGGTATTCAAAGCAAAATATTCTTACATTCAAAGCATAAAAATTTGTGCTAATCGAGGATGTAGAATTTCTAAGACGGGCTATTCTTTGTACTTAATGGCATCGGAAAATAAAGAAATATAGATCAACTTGGGGCACTGACACCATACAGAAAGAGTCCTACAACAATTCGTACTCCAGACGTAGTTAAGCAAAATGTGGCGTATTTTAAACACAGAGTTCAATGACAAAAGTCATTCACGTGCCTCAGGCAACAATACACAATATAATCAAGAAAGATCTCTGTATAGAAAGCCGACACAAATTATCTGTTAAAAGTTTCTTTCACAAGCTGGAGAAATAAGTGGTTATTCATATTATTTCACACGAAGATATGCCCGTTAAGTTGTCGGACACAATACGCACAGATTTCTGTGTGATTTGTTTGTTGAAATAGGTGTTGGGAAACCGATTTCTTTGTACACTAAATTATTACGGAAGGCAGAGATAAGTGATTGAGATACAAGTCTAAGGACTTATAACACTAAAAATCGTGTTTCGATACCTACAATGGGCACAGTACAGATTATGTATCTTTGCGATTAACAGCAAAGAAACAAAGTAAATAGGTAGAGTGTGCGCTTTAGACATGACACTCATGATGGAGCCTTTTGCAATGGAAATTATGCTGCAAGGCCATTATCAAAATTCACGGTCGTTAGTTAAAGCAGTGCTTTTCAACTGGGTGAATGGTTCACCCAGGGGTTAAGGAGATCAGAATCAGGGTGAATGAGTTTTATCAATTATACAACAAATACAAGAGCAAAAAAGTCATTAGTTTTTATTATTCATTGTAGTTTGATAACTACATTTATTTTTTTGCTTATTTTATGTTGTATTTTTCTAGTTGTAGTTTGTTGTATATTTAAGTCATAAGTCATTTTTTGTCTTTTTTCGAACTGGGATGTGTAAGTTGTGAATAACTTATAGGGGTGAATGATATTGGAAAAGGTTGAGAAGCATTGAGTTAGAGCATTAATGAACGTGGCGACATAGACTGTAACGATGTCATTTTAACATAACTACTCAATCTCTGTACAAATGCGTATTTGTGATCCTAAATAAGTGCTCATAAAGTGTATATTTGCTTAATAGCTAAATTATTTCTCACATAGAAGTATGATATTTAATAACTGAAAGAAACGAAAATTTACAGCTAGTAGTAACACGAGACGTTTATTCAAAATACTGGATACTTGAAAACCCTATGGATTCATAGAAGTAATAAAACTACATATACAAATAAGCCAGATGACTTGAGAAATTTTGACGGACTAATCGTATTTTTTTGTTAGTAAAATTGTGATTTACAGTTTTTGTTCTTACTCATAAGTTGTTTTAAATTGTTAACGTGAAATACTATTTATAAATTGACTGTTTTAAATTATTTCAGAAAAAAAAAGATTTAACTTTTGATGTTTTTGTCTTAGTGCAAACTAGACAAAGACTGTCTGACCGGGAATCAACTCGCAAGTTTTAGTATTGTAAATCTGTAAACTTAACGCCGGCCTACCGTGAGACTGCTTTTCATGTACGGATATTTCTGTTTAATTTTAATATATTCTCACTAGATAACGCCAAAGTTAGTTTTAAAACATATTTCATAAATTTGATAATTTATTTACCAGCATATTTTACAAAATTATTTGGAACATGAAATCTTGTACTAAACATATATCGTTTAAAGTTTACGTTATTATCATTCAACATCTATAATGTTGAATATAGTAAAAATTATTTAAAATAAAGATGTATAACTGACACAAATTAGATGGAGTTACAAATAGAACTGGAAAATGTAATATCAGAAAAGCATATATTATGTGATTTACAGAAACATGATAACAACAATTTATAGCTTTTGAAGATATGATAGATACAATGTGTACACTGAGTGGTCACAAGTAAATAGACACCTAATTTTTCGTCATTTAACTGATTTATGCTAACTAATTTGTTTTCACAGAGCACTATATAAATGAAAATGGTCCGCACACTATTTATCTTGTGCTACAATATGCCTAGAACTCAAGGTTCTCTCGACTTGTCAG
>NW_013666192.1:382500-394725 GCF_000517525.1 Limulus polyphemus | reverse complement strand
ACGAAAGAAGTGGGCAAGTGATATGATGACCAAGCCTCTGGACTTTTGGATGACCGTATTGTTCTCAGACGAATCAAGATTCGCTCAATTTTCGGACAGTGGAAGGAGATGGGTCTGGAGAATGTCTCACCAAGAGTTTTGGCTCAACAGACTGCAGCCAACTGTGAAGCATGGTAGTTTCAGCGTGATGGTTTGGGGAGCTGTTTGGGTTGGTGGGAGATCGAGTTTAGTGGAGTGCGTTGCCAACATAAATTTTGCGAAATACGTCGAAATATTGGAGGAAGGACTCTTGCCACTTTATTCCTCGGATTTCGTGGACAAGAACACAACGTTGTTCCAGGAAGATGGAGAACCATGTCACACTGCTAGAAACACCCAAAAGTGGCAGGTAGAAAATGGTATCCAGAAGTTGCCCTTGCCGAGCCAATCTCCTGACATGAGCCACATCGAAAACCTCTGGGCCATACTCGAAATCAATTTTTAGTGTTATATTTAGAAATTTACATAACGTATACTCTTAAATATGTATTGCGAAACTCTCGCCTATTCTCTAAAGGTGTAGAAGATTCTCGAGCCTAAAAATCAACAATATATGTGTGTACGTAAACGATAGTGTAGCTTTGTATTGTTATGTAATCTGGATTTTCGAGAAACTCTTCACACGCCTATAAATATAACCAACGCGACGTGCCAAAAAAACAGTTTATACCAGTTTATCAAAGTAATAATATAAATTTTAATATCATATAAACAAAAAATAAAACGTAATTGAGCAAAAGCCAATCTAGTTGTGATACGGTCAGTGTAATTTTGTCAAAAAAGCACCAGTTTCATGCTTCTCACTAATGCTAAACAAGAAAGATTGTGCATCTTAATTATTTTCAATATGTACTCTTATGAGAAATAAATTAGTGATGTTGTATTCTGATCATGTATGCATTCTTACCACGACCCCTCCGGTCCGCGAAGCCTAAAAAATCTACCTCCTGGCCCTTGTCCAAAAAGGTTTAGAGACCCCTGGTATATAATATTGGTTTGCTATAGTTGGTGTGCTATAGACTTCGGAAGCTATAACTGTGATTGTTATAACGCTTATTAATCGGGGAACTTAAGATATTTGACCAAGTATATTTATAAATTTCGAACATTACAACCATTTAACTTCAGTGGATTGAGATCGGACATTAGTACTTTTACGAAGAAATTATATAACTTCAGCAGTATAAAACTCAAGCTCGACGTGTAATCGGCGTGTGATCAGCGAGGCCCACTGAGCTAGCTAGTTCCCTATTAAGTGAACTGTACCTACGTCAGCTCGAAATTAACTCGCTCATCGTGAACCATACATAAGATATCAAAGAAGCTCCAGACCAGAAAGAAGACCTTATATTGTTTGTAAGTTTTTAGCGTTATAAGTCGTCAAGATTACCACAGAGTCACCGGGGGGGAGCAAATTAAAAGATGTGTTTGTTTGTAGTTAAGTACAAAGCTACACAATGGGTTATCTGTGCTTTGCCCACCACTGGTATCAAAAACCGGTTTCTAGCCTTGTAAGATGGCAAACATGCCGCTGTGCCACTGGGGGAGGGGGGATTACTAGAAGAAATTATGTTTACATTTAAAATTAGAACAATGATAAATTTTATCTGTTTCAAATAATATTTTATGGTGAATATAATTTAAAAATAAGGTCACTTCTACATGTGTTTATTCGAAATAGTGATTTTTTATTTGATAAATTCAACTTCAGTTGTTTTATGTCACCATTTAGAATCCCAGACTGATTGAATAAATTCACAATTAGTGGTGAAGATTGATAACTAAATTATAAGTGTCTGTAGTCTGGGTCGTTGTTTAGCACAAAGCTATACCATGGATCACCAGTGCTTTGCCAACCACGGGTATCAAAATCCGATTTTTAGCGTCGTAAATCTGCAGACTTATCGCTGAGCCACTAGTGGGCAAAATGTGTCCTATTTATGTTTCTTAGGTATGTGTTATTTATTGGTATAAATATTATACATAATCAAATATGAAGAACGTAAGTTGTTTCAGTCTACAGAAAAATGTACAAAATACACTTTGGCATGTAAAAACCTAAAGTATTAAAATGAAATGTAAACATCGCTAACTTCCGTCAGTTTTATAACAATTTCATTGATGTTTAAGTTGCAACTCAATCTCTATTATTACGTAAGGAGAATCTGATATACATTAAATTTTTAGCCTAATAGATGCATTTGGAAGAATAAAGTTGAAACATCTTGTAAAATGAAAGAGTCGAATTAACATAAATTCTGCTTTTAACACACAATGTGAAAGAATATTTAACATGAACAAATAATGGGTTCGCAAAATAATTATATTAACAATGTTATTATAATACGTATGCATGAAGTACAAAATATTAAACGCTGGTTTTTAAGATTTGTTGTGTAACGTGAAAATATAATACAATCTGGATAAGTGTGAACAAAAAAATTAATGTAATTGTCTTTTATCGCTATATAACCTAGAAATGTGCACAAAAGTTCCATGATGGTCACTAAAACCAGTCTAAGTAAGATAATAACTCATAAACTATGTATGTGACCAGTAACGTTTATATTATAGATCTATAAGTGCTGCTGTATTTGTAAAATGTCGCTATAACGGTGTGACCGTCTATTTACCTATATATCTATGTGACCGAAATAATGAATACGATAGTGTCATCTATTGTGCTGAAAGACAAGAAGATCTCAATGCCTGAACAAAATAAAAAAATCACACTCTGGGTATTCAAGATTCAGACAATTAGAAAAATAACTATAGTATGTGCAACAACAATTTCTTAATTACATAACACAATTTTAAATAAAAGTATTCTCTTCATAACAAGAACACGACTTTCGCTAGGATTTTACAGGGGTGTTAGATTATATCATTACTGGTGTAATTTTTAAGTGTAGTACTTAAAAACTGGAGTTCTTAAAAGAACTATTATTTTTCAATAAAGAGTAGCACTTTTAATACATAAAAACATTACAGTTTATATGAGTAAAATTTATGAAAATTTTGAGCTCTGTACATTGCATCATTTTGATGCAATGAGTTGCGTATTACTAAAGAGCACAATCCGAACACTCCTCCCGTGCAGTGCTTCCCAGAAAGAAAAAACTTTTTTTAGAAAATTTTTGTTTTTTATGCTCCCTAATGGCACAGCAGTATGTCTGCGGACTTACACCGCTAAAAACCGGGTTTCGATACTAGTGGTGGGCAGAGCACAGATAACCCATTGTGTAGCTTTGTACTTAATTACAAACAAAAACTTTGTTTTTTATAATTTTTTACAGTGAGATACTGCGATTACTAATTACTACACAAACAGCGCCCGTAAGGCTACGTTTCTGTTAATAATATAAAACAAACAAACAAATGCTGTCATATATAAAGCAAATAATCTTGTTAGGTTTAAACAAAATATTTTGTTCAAACCTTTGTAGTTTTATATATATTGAGGCGAAGTATTATTTTTGGATGGCAGGGAAAGGAACATGAAATTCTAGTAATTGTTTCTTGGAGGTTTTGTCAGCCCCAAATCTATTTTTGAATGCTCCCACAGCATTTTTGGGCTTGATATATGGATTTGCGTCAACAGAGTGTGTAAAAAAATTCATCGTGATCGCATTCACAATGGCTGTACAGGTTGCAAGTGGAACGTCTCTGATCCTTGCACATGCAGATAATCGAGGGAATAATGGCAATTGATGATGACATGCCGCAAAGCAGCAAAGTTCCAGTCACAGTCAAAGGGACTTAGAGCTATCTGTTGAAGATCTATTTAACTCAGAAAAACAGGTGCAACATTGGCAAAGAAGAAGGAGGCTCATGTAATAGACCCATTGGTTAGCCAACACGAACTACTGTCATTAACTATGAGGTTTCGATCTGATATCTGTAAATTATAATCTCCAGACCACATCGTTCACTGTAAAAAAATTCACTGTTACTTTATGATTGACATTTCCCTGGAAGATATGAAGAGCAGTTTATCCACCATGATGAATAGTTGCTCAAAGACGTACTGCACTACCTCCTGTGTGTTTTCTATGGGAAAGACAGTCTCTCCTCATCTTTTCTCCAGGCAAACGACGAACACGAATCCTACACTCAGCTTTAACAAGCCGGAAACAGGACTCATCTGAAAAGATGACATGTTGCCAGTGTCCTAGCTGTTGGCATGCTGTTCTTGCCTAAATAACACAATGAAGGCGGTGAATTCTGGTTAATATCGGTTTGTAGATGGCCCTTCTTTCAAAATAACCTTATTTGTCCAGTCTCCTATTCACTGTTCTTTTGGATGCCCTGGAATGAATGTGTTCATGCCATTCCTCTCGTAAGGTGTTGCAAGATTTCTTTCGACCTTGACGTGCTAACCTGATCAAAACACGGTCATCTCAGGCAGTAGGTTTTCGACGTATACCAGTAGACTTTCCTGGAACAACATTTCCTGTGCTCCGATGACGTTTCAGGATTCTGTATATAGTTTAATGGGGGTACCCTACTGTTCTGGAAAAGTTCGTTTGCTTCATACCATTTCTGGACAGTCGAACAGTTTGACACCCTGTAATTTTTGGCACGTAACGAGGCATGACTCTACATCAAGTACAGAGATATTGTCTGAACAAACCGGTTGTCTGTTTTGAAAGAGATTATATCAAAAGCAAACTCTTAACCAAAACAGGTGTGTATGTGTGTTTTGACGAATAAATGCTCAAAACAACTTATACAGACCAGAATATCAACTCGGGTATTTACTCAATAAGTACTCCATGCATGTAGACAATAACACTAACATAGAACAGTATGCAAAGACTGTAGTTCAAACATTAATATTTTAAGCCTGACCTAATCCTTCTCTTTCCTGAGTTGGGTTTGTAATAAATACATTATGTGGTAGACGATGAAAATATCCAATAAGCATATGGATCTGTTTTTTAGACACACAGATAAAGTGGGTGTTTCAACTCGTAACAATTGTGCTATATTTAGATGCAGGTGTTAAAACAAAGTAAAAATATTTCCAGTAGTTTTCTCTGGGTTCTTAGCCTCTTGTTAACGAGAATAGTATGCTGCTGATGTTTCATTTGCTACATCGTATTTGAAGCAAGGCAAGTTTCAACACTGTCTAGAAATGGAAATTCTCTCAACTAGCCCTAACTCTGAGCTGAATGCACATACAATATAACTATACCAAGTAGTCTTCTGCATCTAATGTTGTTACATGCTGGTGGTGTCCCCACTAAATTGATCACATACATTTGCCAAACACTGCTTAGGGTAGACCAAACGATTTATTACTATATTTCTCAGTCATCCTCACGAGATTGTGACTAACTGACTATGCTAAGCTTGTTGACCGTTGTGGGATTATATGTATGGCGCTACCAACTCATACGATTCAGTCTTATTTATTGAATGGTGTAAGTTACCACTGTGACGAGTTAAAGGGTATGTGAAGAAGTAAAAAAAGGTAGTACAGACAGCAAAATTAAATTTTATTTGCAGTCTCTGCTACTAGATGGCATATGAGGTTACGCTCATGGGCGGATGCTATGTGTCACTTCAAAGTAACTCAGCTGACATTACCTTATCATCTTCTTGTTCAGCCAATCCTGTTTTTTTATTTGAATATTTAACTTACCACAAAATAAAATAAATAAAGCCTACATCTAAAAGAGGGAGAACTCACCTTACCAAACAGCTTCCAAGATATCCTACTTTTGTGCTTTACATGTCTTTTTTTAAAATAATGACCCCAAATTCCAGCACCTAAGAAGACGCAGATACTGGAAAATAAAATAGTTAAAATAAAATATTCTGTATGAAAAGTACGAAATAGTTTTTGATGTAAGAAATTCTATAGGTAGAAAAAAAAAGATATCGAAAGAAAAAATAGGCTTTCGTTCACAATTTACTGAATAACCTTAAACTGTTTTTCAAATCTCACGATCATTTCGGAACTCTTAATGGACCATGTCTGAAATTTATAAAATGTTTTCTTCTAACACATCTTTCCAATTTACAAATGACGGTTATTGGCATTAAATTTCTTTTATACTTTTGCTGGGCACTAAGGCTGTGGATTGTGAAACTTTCAATGTTTTGTCAGCTGTCATTTTAAGTTGTTTATTGCATTTAACTCACAAGAAACTCGTATTTCATTTATTACATTAAATAGGAAAGCAATGAACCCATGAACACCACACAATCTTTGAAACATTGTATACAATTTCTCTTTATAAAGCATTAGTGTATTAATGTATGATCGCAAACTGTGGTAAGCTTGTTCTGGGATATAGCCATTTTGATTCCTCATATCAAAATAATTAAATAAATATATTCAAACGTATTTTACTCTCATAATATATTGAATCTAATCGACATATGTTATGTTTAAATTATTTATTTAGCGAACTTGACACCTTCAAGTCAATCGATTTTTTGTTCTAATGGTGTTGAAATTCACAAACTAGTAAAACAAATCTTTAAATGACTTTGATTAAAACTTCTATTTCTTTTGGCATTTATAGAAAATGCTACTTTTTAAGTGGATTTGTAGCTGTTTTATCAATCATCCTTCAAACATTTGTGAATTATATTGTTTTGTAGATTTACTTGATTTTTTAGTATAGTTTAAAGGAAACCCACTGTATGTATAAAGTAAAAAAGGATAGACAAAAACATAATAATGACGTTGACATATCTGATGAGTTACACAAATGAAAATTATATTATCAGTAATGAACAACACGTGATAATCTTAATAATCGATCAAATTTTACGATTTTAATTTTAGTTAAGAGAAAAACCTAATATGACCTGGCGGGTCGGGGCTCGAATCTCCGTCGCCGAACATGTTCGCCTTTTCAGCATTATAATATGACGGGCAATCTCACTATTCGTTGGCAGAAGAGTAGCCCAAGAGTTGGTGATGGGTTTGTTTTTTGTTTTTGTTTTTGAATTTCGCGCAAAGCTACACGAGGGCTATCTACGCTAGCCGTCTCTAATTTAGCAGTGTAAGACTAGAGAGAAGGTAAATCTGCCCAAGAATCACTTATGTTGCATCAGCATCTAAAGTACTTTAACGGTCGAAAGCGGCCTCGGGAATAAAAGAAAAAAAAATGGACCAAGAAGCATATGAAAATTAGTTTATGAATTGATAAATATTTTTGTGAATTAAGATACTTCTCAAAATATTATCACGTTAAAAGCAAATTTAAGAACTGATAGGCTTTTGTATGCTAAAGTGTACCTGGAAATATCGTGATGTTTAACATTAATGTAATAGCTTAACACCTAGATGTATGTAAAAGATGTCTGGAGATATCACAAAGATATAAATTTAGCCTGGGAAATGACAGAGCTTTTGTATTCTTTGTGACGTAAGAAAGTATTGCGATATTAATATGTAATGTGTGAGGTGGACTATTTGTAAATTAAGAAAATTGAAACAAAACTTGTATTTTTAGTAAGTCAACTCGCTGCTTCAAACATAATATTGTAAGCAGTAGTGCAACAAGAGTCCAAAAGGCCAGAGTGGTGGCAAGATTTTACACCCATTAACCATTCTCCTGTGATAAGATGTTTCATAATTTCCTTTCCTTTATTATTCAGTTACCTAATCATCTAGAATCAAAGAATAGATATAAGCAATAATTGATACGAGAATTGAAATTATTATAATTCAATAGTGGTTAAAATTACTATTACTTGAAACTTCAATTGCGTGATTTCTACTTTTAGAAAACACTAATGGCTCCTTTCATAGACCATTCGTACGCTAAAGACAGAATCCCTTGTTCCCTCAATCATTTTCTGACTCATAAAAATTCGTAAGTAATTTTCTGTTGTTTTATCTCAAAAATTATCGTTAAGCGCTTCCAACTATTACTGGGATGATTGAAAACATCTGACACATCTGGGAAGCTCAATCGTAAAGAACTGTTAAACGAATTAAAACGAACTAAAATGACCGACGTTAGCAAGTACTGGAACCAACAAACCTCTTCAATGATAAAAATGTTTTGGTATGAAAAATAGTTTTATTAAGTTTATGTCTACACAGATGTTGAAGCAGTTTTTTTTATCGTTTTCTGACCAGTAAACGACCTTATAACACAAAATTCGTTTTGTTCTTTTTCTTTAATTAGACACTCAATATTTCGCTTTATATTTTCTTCAGGAGCTTTCCACTAAAACGTACACAATAACTGACAAGTATAAAGATTCAATACTCCAATATACACAAGAGAAATCTTTTAGAATTAGTTTCACATGTTGTTTTCAATACTAATCAAAATTAATTACCTTGGAAAAAACGCTATAAACACAAAATTAGTTAATTGTCAAAAGACAATACCAAAAGTCTGCTGAACAAGCTCCAAGGTTTCGTGTTTTATTTCACATATTTCTGGATTACCTAAAGTTCGAAAGTTTATTAATTTCATGGTGTTATACAGTAAACTTTCTACTTGTGTGTCTACTGTTCAAATATTGAACAAATCTGGAAGCTTGATCAGATTTCATGTTTCTTAAAGATGGTAAATGTGTCATCGACATACTTACGATGGTAGAGAAATTTAAACTATTTAAACACTGTTTTCAAAAAAAGCACAAAAAGTAGATTGGGTACAATTTCGAAATCATAGGAACATCGTCGATCTGATCATATAGCTTTCCATTCAGAAGAAAGTGAGATTTGTGTTATAGGCGAAGTTCATTAATTTCAGCAAAAATGATTTAGGAATACTTACATTGTTGGAAGCATCGTTGTAAATCAGATTAACGTTGTATGGTCTCTTCTAAAGGTATATTTGCATATAATGGTTTTGCACCCAGACTAGCACAGTGCACATTACTCTTAAACTTTAACTGTCGTATTTCATAAGAAAACTCAAAACTATTCTTTGAGGTGTATTCTTGGCGGTTAACATATTCAGAAATTCAACTAAAAAACCAGCTAAAGCATACTTATAGGCTCTAATGTTAGAAACTATAAGTTGCCACGGACATCCTTCGTTAATAATTTTAGGTAGATCATAAAACTTCCTGGATGGCTACCTGATGGTCTAATATTCAAATACTGTTTTTCATTGAGAATTTTAACTTTCTTTTTATCTTCGCAATTTAGCTTCCCTTTTATCAATAAGATCATGATACAACTTCACAATATTAGTAGAATTGCTTAAAATGCATTCATCTTTATCTAATATTACAACGTTGTTTCTTTTATCAGATTTAGAAATGCTTAAAATCTTTAAAGCAGTAAATTGTTCAGAACTTGAATTGATAACATTTTTATATTCCTAATTATACTTATTCAAAACACTCAGAGCTGTATCAGAGGATATTTTTAAAATGTGAAAACTCTTAAATAAAAATCATCATAAGTTTTTGTTGTTAGGCACAAAGCTACATAATGGACTATCTGTACTCGCCCACCACGGGTAACGAAACTTGAATTTTAGCGTCGTAAGCCTGCAACTTACCAATGAGCCACTGGGGAGGTATTATGATAAGAAATGTTTAGTACGTAGAATGTTCAAGATGTCATAAATTTTATTCAGGAGAAACTGGGCCCAAATTGGGTACCAGGTCAAAGTTTATGTTCATCTACCCCCTATCTCATTTATTTGAGCACCTACGTGACTTGTTCGCAGGGAATCGAACCTTGTATTTCAGAATTGTAAGTCCATAAGCTTGCCGCTGATCCCGGGGTGACACATTTTCATGACATCATAGACAAGAGACATAATTAACATTTCTAATTTTCTGTTTTACAAAAATATATAACCATAAAAACATAAACTTGAATGTCTTATTTTAATTGTACAGTTAAAACTTAATAAAATAAAATGGCAAGGGTTAATTTTTATTTATTCTAATTATATTTAAGCACATGACTACACCACTTGGATTATTTATTGTGCTATATTGACTATGTGTTTTTATCACCTATAGATGCTACGTCAACGTGACGAAACATGGTTATGATTGATATTCTTATATAAACTTTGCTTTAGCTAAAATTTAAGTATTTCTGTGCATTACGCCGAATATCTTCACGAGCACATTTTTTAATATCTCAGTAATTACAGTAATATATGGAGCTCCATCCATGTCCACATCAACAGCTTCTATAGCAATACGTCTTTTTTCACAACCTGCTGTTATAAATTGCTTATGGAGCAGTGCTTCCCATTCCTAAACCAAGAAAATAGAATAACTTAGGTTTACTTGGTATGTTTATCACAAAAATTACAACATTAGAAAATATCACTTTGAAAGCCAGAATTAAAATATTCGATGTTATTCACACGGGTAAAAATAAAAGTTCATATTGTACAACCAACTTCATCAAATCAGCATGGAAATGACACTGTTTGGCTTATGGATAAATAAAAAAGCTATAAATATTGAAATGGTTTGACACATATATATAAAACTTTATTAAATTCCAATGAAACACATGCAAACTCTAGCATGCCGAATATTTACCTTGCCAACTTTTTCTTCACACTTCTGAAAAGTGTTAAAGTTCAAACATTGAAAATACTTCTTCCAGTTGTGAATGTCCAGCACCTGTGGCAATGAATCCCCAAACAGCAGAAATATTGACATCAAGGTGTCCTTTTTTTTGTCTGTTTGAATTGTCACATTCTCACCACGTACTAAAATACTTTTCAGTCCTCGACGAAACTCACGGTCAAATAAAAGAGAATTGTTTTTTGGGCAACTGAACGAATGATGTGGTAACCTCCTCACTTCTGTGATGAAATGTACAATTTCGACAATCCGTCTTCCCACGAGTCTCTCTAGCTTAGGATCGTTGATGACAGCAGATGGTTGTCTTTCTATCACTTACTGTAGTTCTTGGGTATCATTCAAACTGAAAAGTAATAAGAAATATATTTAGTGAGGATATCTTACATCTTAGTAATACAAACTTTATGTTGATATATACATGTATATATATATATATGCATTAAATTAGACATTGATTCACAAAAACATACCTTTCTGAAGTAAAGTCTTATGTTTGTTTGTTATCAGGTTTATCTGAAATGAAAGTCCGTCTACTGCATCTGACAGAATGCTTTCTTTTGTAATACTTTCATAAAGGTTTTTACGGCTCGTCTACCTTTATTTTTTGTAATGTTTTTTTTTTAAATTACACCCACGATTACTTCGTTTTTGACTGGGGAAACTTACCTTTGTTTTAGTCGTGTTTTCAACAGTACAAACTGTCACGATGAAAAGTCTTTTTACCTGCAGGCTAGAAACCGGGTTTCGATATCCTTGGTGGCCAGAGCACCGATAATACATTGTGTAGCTTTGTGTTTAACTACAAACAAACAAACTAACCTCTATTAATATTTATTTTTTATGCTTGTGTATGTGTGTATACATGTAAATATTATGACAAAACTATGACTCATCTTATGCACCAGATAATCATTACAAGAATTTTTTTTTCTTTCAAGACATTATCATAAAACAACCCCCCAGTGGCACAGCAGTATGTCTGCGGCCTTACAACGCTAGAACCGGGTTTCAATACCCGTGGTGGGCAGAGCACAGATAGCCCTTGTGTAGCTTTGTGCATAATTAAAAACAAACAGAACATTTTATTTAGCAATCTCGAAAAATACACATGGAACATCCTTTCAATACCCGTATAAAAGTGAAGGAAAACCTTAATGTACGAGGTACCTATTATTTACACATAAATATCGTTCCACTAATGTGTAGGTTAGCCAAATCTTTGGTGGATACTTGGGTAATTTATTTTATTACACCTAATTAAAACTAGGATTTCGCGAAGAAAAGCTGAAGAGCTGACTTCGTCCGAACTTTTCTTCTTTGTTCAGTTCTTCATCCTTAGCATTTGTTAGGATGTTGGATTGTACAACATCAAGCATAGAAACAACTGGAAATAAGCCGTTGCTTATATCTAGTCTTGTATAAAGAAATTAATCAAAACAAAATTTCGATCTGCTTTTATCTTTACATTCAACTATTTATCGAACAAGCCTTCAATTCTCCTATTTCAAAATTGTCTTTTCTTAATATACTCTTGTTTGAAAATTCATTACCTATGTTTTTAATCATTTTTATTCAGTTTGTTGCACCTTATTTCTTTTCATTGTAGTGACAGATATTGTATTATTGTTTTGTTTT
>NW_013666192.1:378522-382479 GCF_000517525.1 Limulus polyphemus | reverse complement strand
CTCTTGGGCTACTCTTTTACCAACGAATAGTGGGATTGACCGTCACATTATAACGCCCCCACGGTTGAAAGGACGAGCATGTTTGGTGGGGACGGGGATTCGAATCCGCGACCCGCAGATTGCGAGTCGAGCTCCCTAACCACCTGGCCATGCCGGGGCATTATTGTTTTTAAATATGATGATCTGTACGTTTATTTAAATGTATTTGAAACTGTTATTATTTGGTACCAGTTTGTCATGAAGAAGAGCTGAAAGCTTGCTAATAAACATTAAACGTTAAGATAAAACTATTTATTTTATCATGGTTAAATCTAATTTTACCGTTTTATTTATTACTATTAATTTCATATAACGCTGAAATTTTTCAGTGAGGCCCACTTTTTCTAGGGATTAGGGAAATCGTTCTGCTCACTCTATATATTCCTATGCCATTGATTATAAGAGGAAAAAACATTTTAAGCAACTTTCCTTTTCTTGCGTCAAAACATTATAGGTGTCTAATAGTTTTCTGTATTTGGAACTTCTGATAGTGATAAAAGCCAAAATCTTTTTATTTTTATTGACATTTATTTATACATTTTATTATTTTATTCATTTATTGTATTTATATGCTAAAGACGTGACCAAAGTACAGGTTCTCCTCCTTCCAACTGAGAAGTATCGTCAAGGTAGCGTGACGCCGAACATCATTTTGAACCACTAACAACAGGAAGGCAGTCTTGGCCGTCAGCAACCACTTTGATTTTTCACTTTATGATAATTAGTTATTGTGTATCGTATTTTCATTTTTTTTAAATATATATATAAATGTTTGATATCAGGTATCCAATGTGGATAAAATTATTTTAAACTCTGTTACTTCAATTACTCTTATATTATTGAGGATTTTGCACAAGCCTCGGTACAGACCCCCCCCCTTCAGTAATTTCCAATGTTTTCTAGCAATATTGACCAATTTAATTTGATTTAAGTAGTGTCTGTTCTTTCCACATGCTTTCACGCTTGCTTCACTTCCACACCTACACCCTCTTTCCTTCAGTCTTCCAGTTGATCATTGTGACCTCTGCTCTATCCTTCTCTGTTTCTTCAAGTTAAATGTCATTCCATTAACAACATGATTAAAATGTCATATCACCTCTCCCAAGGATTACACCCTACCAGCTAAGTGGTCCACGTTATCATTGAATGATATGCTGTTATAGCCTGAAATATAGGTCATTATCAGATAAACCTTCAAGTCTCTCAAAGGCTTTATTCGTGGTCCACGTTATCATTGAATGATATGCTGTTACAGCCTGAAATATAGGTCATTATCAGATAAACCTTCAAGTCTCTCAAAGGCTTTATTCATGTACATTGGACAAAACATGTGTCTAATCTTATGATGAAATTTAGGGAGTCTGTCAAGAATATGATCCTGTCATGATTTTCACTGTCAATCTTCAACCAGAATGAAATGGATCACCCAGTTTGGGCTGCTGATAATTTAAACACTAAATGTTCATCACTTCATGTGTCTCTAGCTCATGCAATCACGTCTTTCCTGACTGATCCATCCGTTCCAATTATCAATGTCTCTGCTAGTATATCCATTCCATTTCTTTAGCTGTGCTAATTATACAATCAATTTTTCATTATTTTCCTGAATTAACTCGCCATTCTTGCTTTTCTCCAGTAGTCATATATCCAATACACATTTCTTGGTATCACGACCACTCTTGACTTGACTGATTTCAGTCAGTATTATTGCTCTGTCTTCTCTCTCTCTCTCTCTCTCAAGTGCTTATATAATGGGTGTGATATGGTTGTAATTGCTCTGAGTAATACCTAACTGGCTAGAAATATTTGTCTTATAGTAATGCTGCTTAAACCAAGCCAAAAGTACTTAGTATTGGTTTATTTTTTCCTGTTGCTGTTCTCATGGCTCCATTATGCGTCTTCTATAACTTGATGATTGCTGGTTTTGTCGTTGGTGCACACAAGTGAATTCCATACTCCATTCTGGTCATGACTGTTGCACTAATCGAACTGATGAATCTCCTTTGCTACATTTTTGAGCTGCAGTATATTTGAGAAAGGTAAGATTTTTCAGTGGTTTCTCCATCTCAAATGATCAGTGAAACATTTATATTCCATGGCCCATCAGAACATCCAGAAACGTTACAGAGTTGTTACATAGAGCTCTTCTATCTGCATCTGTCAGCGTGAAGAGAGATAGAGAAAGTAGTGTTTGTGTGAGATATGGTAACCAACATCCAGCGAGTTTTATCTGGTTGGATGGACAGTTTGTTATTTGTAGTCCATTGTCCTTTTGCTAGTTTCTTACACACTGCCCACTATTTCCATTGGCGTATATGTGAGACGCTTGCAAATGTATATACATGGCGTTACTCTGAGGCGTTCCAGTTCATTGACCAGATTAGCTGTGTAAATGTTGAAGATGACAGTACTCAGCATGGATCCATGTGGCAAGCCAGAGCTGATTTCACATAGTTCCGATTTCCATTTGCCAAATTTCAACTAACAGCGCATGGCGTCCAGCATAACCAACGTTTATCGTATAAGATTGTCTAAGACTCCCAAAGACTTTAGTTGTGTTGACAAAATACCAATATCCCCTCTATTATAAGCAGATTCAAGGTCAAATAGCTCACTGCTTTGAAAGTTGATGTTGTGAACTCTTTGGTAATGTCAGTTTCTCTCTCCCTCACTTGCACAGCTCATGCGAGCTTTTTGCTTTTGCCTTTTGATATATTTTACCCATAAATTTGACGTTGTTATTAGTCGATGTCTCTTCATTGTGTGATGGTCTCTGAACAGTTTTGGCAGCACTGCCATTAGGGATTCTCTGATATCCTTTTGTACTTTCCCTTTCGTCATTGATGAATTAATAATTTCATCTGGCTCTGCTTTCTCTTCTGTGGAGATAATTTTGACCTGCGAATGTCTCACATCATCTTGACCTGGTGCAAAATCTCTCTTTGTTGCTCAACACTCTTGAATCCTTTCCTTCACTTCATGTCCTGCCCATATCACAGAAGCCTGCCCAGTTTCTTGTAGCTGGCTTGTATGCATCTGTTAGAAAACAATGATTTTTTCTTCATTTGTTCTAAGACACTTAATGTTCGGCTCTTTGTCCTCCTTTTCCTACCACACATTCATTTAACACTCTTTTTTTCAGTAATGTTTGCGAGTTTCCAAAATTCATTTGGTATATTGACGTACTGAATGCCGTATACTTGTTATTATACAGTTTTTAATTTGTAAGCATGTGAAAAAAGAAATTTACTGGTAAAAAATAATATTTGAAGTTTTATTGTTAATATCATAGTAATGCTGAACAATAAAGTGGAAATTATACAAAATTATTTACTTGAATATGGGCCTAAATTAACAAACAAAACCAAGTATAATACTAATTTATCTTTCGTTGTGAAAATAACGAATGTAGCATCAATGGCGTATACAACATATGGACTTCAACGTATATGTTACTTCATTTATAGTTCCTGTATTCAGAACAACCCTTTGCTACTTAAGGTGCAAAAACATATAATTTGTCTAACAAATGGGTAGAGAATATTAACGTTGGATTTAGATTAACTTACCACCGAGAACCATGTTGCATATGTATTCTGAAACATTTCTACTTATGTTCTTTAGTTTGTTTTATGTTGCAAGTATTAGGTGGTGAATTGTAAAAACAAGTGGCTTAGCGGTTGGTCTGAGGACTTATAATGCTGAAAATCTGATCTCGATCATCGTGGTGGACAGAACACAGATAGCTCAATGTATAGTTTTGAGTTTTAACATGAAATAATAAAAAAAATTAGCACATGTTTGTAGATGTCATTGTGCAATACAATTAATGTGTGTATATATATATATATATATGCAGATTTTGTTAAACAAGACCGATGTCTGTAGGTTTACTTTCTTTTTAAACCTACAGACATC
>NW_013666192.1:375920-378512 GCF_000517525.1 Limulus polyphemus | reverse complement strand
ATATATATATATATATCAACTCTGCTCCTAATATGTTAAATTTGTATGTAGAATTATACACGGACTTTTCTCTACGTTAAAATACTTTTCTTTAATTGTTGCTTTCATATCATTATCATATATTAGCATTTCTAGACATTCAGCATTCACAATGTAACTGTTTTAAAAAATGCAACGTCTAATTAAGACAAAACCTTATTTACTGTAACGACGTTTCTGGCGACTTCTCTTCTTCAGGCTTTCCGAATATTTGGTAGGTAATATCAAAAGAACACATATAATAAGAAGTAAGTAAAGGGAGCTTCGAAAGCGACAAAGATACAGAAATTAAAGACAAGTTTAAAAAATCACTGATATATTTATTTTTTATTTTTGTAAGATGACATTTTTAGCTAGAGTTATTTTTCAGATCGCAACGCTTAGACCTTTTAAATATTGTTTAGCAAAATATCTTTGATCTTCTTGCTGGTCTGATGGTATGTTACCACAAGTGGAATACGCACATTATGATCTTTATTTATATAAACGATTGATTGTTTGTTGCTAGGTATATGAACTAGTTTTGGTGACTATATCATGATTGAGAGAATCAAGACAATTTTTTTTTGATAGATTGTTTAGGCAAAGTATTCATGATGAAACTATATTGGATGGACAACAACTGCCTGTAGAAACGCATGAAGACAAAAGGCGGAAACTTTCGAAACGTCATCCTCTACACTTGTACTTCTACAACAGGCAGTTGCCGTCCATTCAACTTAGTTTCATCAGGATAATCTCTTTTAAAAAAAGAAAATTTTCGTATTTTTTAATTGTCATCATTATGGTTACTACATATTTAGGTAGTCGTAGAAACTGTAAGTATGGTATTGATTTTTTGTAACTCTACAGTTGGGATAAATCGAAAAATAGGTATGTGACTGAATCTGTTTCCTAATAATGTATACTAGTGATCAGATGGCCGTCTTGTATGTATTAGTTAAAGTCAAGAAAAGGCAGTTTCGTGTTCAATATTTCCCATGTAAATTCTAAAGAAGGGTGTTAAAAAGTTTGTAAATTTGACTTGGCATGGATGTAATCTTTAGTATCTCGTCAATATAACGATGATACATCATGGGTACTTACCCATAACACATTGTATTGAATAATCATACGATTTTTGATGTATCCAATAAAGAGATGGGCAGAATTAGCCCCATTTTTGTACCCATAGCGACCCCACAGATCACTTTGTTGTAGTTACCATTAAAAGTGAATGAGTTAAGTGTGAGTACAAGTTATGCTAAACATTAAAGTGTTTGTGATGGAGGATTAAGTATGGGTCTTTGATTTAAGAAATATCTAGCACAATTATACTCTATGTTTTATGAAATATCTAATACAATTAAACCTTCATTGTTTGAGATAGATGTATACAATGATTTTATATTCGTAGTGAAAATGTAGTGTTCTTTCCAATTAAGTGTATGTTACTGATTAAAGTAATGGAATCAATAGTGTCCTTTATGTGTGTTTTCAAATTTGCAACAAAGGTGATAAGACTTCATCAAGGTAACAGAAAATTTGTTCTGTAGGGTAACTGCATGCGGATATCATCCTATGAGGATTTTTGGAAGAAGATAGAAAATATTAGTTCTAGGTTCATTTACAACGACATTATTAGCTGTAGTAGGTAATTTGTTGCCATCAATAATGTCTTCAATTGTAGATGTTACTATTTTGTTGGAGTCTGGAACTGATTGACTTGAAAAGGAGCGCAGGAAGTATGATGGCTTCACCTTTGTCTGCTGGATTTGTAACAATGTCGTCTTTTTGCTGAGAACTATTTAAAATTAATTGTTCGTTGTGAGAGGTATTCTTAGAGAGATATTATAAGCTTTATGATCTGACGAAGGGCGCTAGCTCGAAATATCATCTTCCAGAAATAAAAATATATGTACATAAAACTGGCGATTTTGCAACCTATTGTTATATTTCTCTAAAGAACACATACTTGAGTAACGTGACTTGGCGCTAAACAATGGGATAAAAACGAGACGAAACGAAGCAAATTATTTTATAACAATTATGTAATTTGTTATTTTATAAGATTAAAGCAAAAAGAGTTAATTTACTTAAAAGCATTGAATATTAAAAGTTTCAATTATTACTTAAATAATTTAGCAGATATGCCAGTCACTAATGCGTTATTCTATAAGATTAAAACAAAACTAGTTAATTTACTTAAGAGCATTGAATATTAAAAGTTTCAATTATTGCTTAAATATTATAGTAGATATACGAATAACTAGTGCGATGCTGAAAATAGTGAATAAGAATGAAATATACTGTCAACTGAAGAGAATGTATGTTACGATCGTTTTTGTTACTTGGCTTTCTCTTCTTATGTATCAACTTTATTTAGGTTGTACTTATTCCTATCAGGAATTGACTCATACCGATATAAACATAACAAATTACTATTTAATACAATAGATTTAGAATTAGGTTTTGTTTCTTACTGGCAGCAGACTATTTGTTTGTTTGTTTTTGAATTTCGCGCAAAGCTACACGAGGGCTATCTGCGCTAGCCGTCCCTAATTTAGCAGAGTA
>NW_013666192.1:373850-375515 GCF_000517525.1 Limulus polyphemus | reverse complement strand
CAACGAATAGTTGGATTGACCGTCACATTATAACGCCCCCACACGGCTGAAAGTGCGAGCATGTTTGGTGTGACATGGATTCGAACCCGCGACCCTCAGATTGCGAGTCGAGTGCCTTAACCACCTGGCCATGCCGGGCAGGCAGCAGACTAAATTTTTTTCTTTGCCTCTCTCAGTTTATTCGTTCTCTCCCATATTTCCTGATCTTTCTTTTTTTTCCTCTCTCTGGCAGTTGTTTTGATGTGAAATTAATTAATTAATCATCAGGGGCGTTCGAAGATTACGCGATCCTCCTTCGTCCCACTCGTGGATAAGAGGTGATGTGGGCCTGATTTGTGAAGGTTTGTAATATGGGCTGAATTGTAGATAAATTGAATGAGCTGAAAGTTTGATAAGATTAATAAACGGATTAGCAAATAAACTAATGATCGGCCGATCTTGGACATATGGTCCTTCAGGGCGGAGAGGATCTATAAATCCCATGCCAAAAATTTGATTTTGATGTGGAGGAAACAAGAGTACCCCGAGAAAACCCACTTTCTCTGGTAAGGCGCCAATCTGTTACCAGTGCTCGGTTAGCGAGAAGAAGTGAGTTGGAGGGGCAAAGAGAAGGCTGGTGCTGTGAGTTAATTAATGTTTCATGGAGTCTCCGATTCTTTGGATGTTCGTCAGAAATTTACTAGAGTTCGTGTTCAGATAGGGTATTGACGGTGTGGAATCTTCGGTGTCGCTGATAGGTGGGCGGAAAACGAGGAAAGGTTCATCGGGGAGGTCGTGGTCGGCGCAGATGTCAATGACAAGAACATTGAGCGAGTTTGACGAGGAGGAGGCGGAATGTGGATCTGGGCCGACGGGCGAGAAGGGTGTAAGTTCAGACGGGCTACTTCGTCGGTTTCGGGTTGTACTGGCGCCTGATTTTGAGCACCTTTTTTCCTTCTTGTTACAGTTGTACTACGCCCACATCAGAAACAGAATTACAAGACAATACGTCTTGTACTTGTCTTTCCGATGTGGGCGTAGTATGAGTTTCTTGGTCTTTTGTAGTTAGTTGGTTTGTACTGTGGGTTGTGGAGTACTGGTAGGCGGCGGGTGTAGTTCGGAGGTGGTGAAGGGCTTGGAAGATATACTGGTTAAGGTAGGGGAGGGCGGGGCTTCCGGTATGTTTTTTTCTCCTTAAAATGGTGGAATTCGAGAGAGCAGTCGTGAGTGAGGATGAAGTCTGCCGTCGGTTGAGAAGTCCTGACAACTTTAATGAAAGAAAGAGGGTGAACCTGTTTTCTTGGATGTGATTTGGTGGACTGCATGGATGGTTGAGCTGGTGGAAATTTCGAGGGCTTGCTTGATTTCTTCTGTGGTAAAGGACAGGTGAACGTATCTGAGAAAAACTGTGTGGAGACTGGCGTTACTTTTAGGGGATTGTCAGGTGACGGGTGGATTTGAAGACCAAGGGCGGCAAAGGTATCAATCGAAGATCTTCGGGTGTCCTGGGCTGAAGTAGAATATCTCCTTTACGGAGACGACGGGTGCGTTCGGGAAATAACGGGCTTGGGGCTTGTATCAGCGGATAAAGTTGATGGTATCCCGTGGGGAGAAGTTGAGTGGTGGTCCGTCGATAATTACCGGCCGCGTTGGGTAAGGGACAGCTCGCTTGCTGGTAAGAACAAT
>NW_013666192.1:333155-372985 GCF_000517525.1 Limulus polyphemus | reverse complement strand
GGTTTTTGAGTGGCCGCCATTTTCTTTCCAAAAAGCGTATGACAGTTTCAAGTAGCATATAAGCTTCTTACACATCGATAAAACAAAGAAAAAAGTTTCATCGAAAACGGTGCACTCGTTTTCCCGTGAAAAGCGAACAAAAACACGTCCGCGAGCGTTACCAACAGACAGACAGACAGAAATTGAGATAAGGCTTGTTTCGGCTTCTCTGGTGTATGAAACGTGAAGATATGCAAAAAGTACACTATTCTAAGCAATGTACAGACAAAACTCTTATTTTATTTATATAGAAAAAGATAGAAAGAAGAAGATTACATTTCATAATTATGGGAGGTCTTTTAATCTCATACTGCTGAACAATAACAGTTTTCTGATTACTTAAAGTGCCGTAAACTCCTAATCTCTTAAAGACTGCTTTCTCATCTTTCTCTCAACTCCAACCGATCTATAACAATATAGTATGATAAAGATTTGTTTTGTGGAATTTTGCGCAAAACTCTTCGAGAATTCTGTTGCTCTCCCTAACTTGAAATTGATAGAATATAGAAAAGGCAGCTAGTCAACATTACTCAGCACCAACTATTGGGTCACTCTTTATCAACGAATAGTGGAATTGACGGTCATATTATAATACACTTTGCGGCTCAGATGACGAATATGTACATCAACGGGATTCGATCCTGTGATCTTGCTATTGTAAGCCGAGCGCTGTAACCACCAGACAATGCCCACGAGTAAAGAAATATGTGTATTTTGTCTTTAAATGATAGGGGAATAATAATGTAATGAAATTCATTTAATTAGTTAAATACAAAAATAAAGTTCAGACATTTCATTTAATAACAAAGTGTAGAAATGACTATACAACTATCATTCGTATAAAAACCTAAATACATTACAGTTATATCATAAGAGAAAAGATTAAGTGTATACCATTACTCTGCCTTGAAAAATTCAAAATCTTAGAGCTTTCTCAAGTTTCTTTGTTTATTTCTTATGCGATAGTTAAATTTTCTAATTCATAAAGTTTCCTTCGTAATATCAATTAAATGCTTTTTTAAATATATCAAAATCGAATAAGCAGCGTCATGTATATTGATAATCATGCTTGGTTTTGGTTTAACTTACGTAAGTGTTCTTACGTACGAAGCGTAGATTCTCTATACTTATTTCGACGTCATCATATCGTTTTCTCTGCAATCGAACAGATAATATGTTAATTCGCTGAAACATTTTACCTATGAAGTTCCATTTCTCGACACTTACAAAAAACTATGAAGAGGGAGAATCTGCTTTTTTCGCCTCTATTTATAACTATTACGCCGAGTGATAAAAATATTTATTTATCCAATCAAGCACGACAATTATCGAGGGTAAGAGTTTGTCGAGTGATAATATTCAAACTCTTCAAAAAGTATTTTTTAATCTTTAGATGGTACTATGCATTAACCTATATGCATCCACTTAAACGAGGCTTGCTTAATAAACGTTTGAGTAAAAACGTGTCTGCATTTTTGTCTGTATATTACCTCTTAAATCTTTCAACATCAAAACATGTTTAAGTAGATAAAATCTATGTAATAACTTTAAAGTGCTCAAATTATCTAAAACACTGCAAATATAGCCGACCCCATCGCTTGAATAGACACGCAATAAGAGTCAGTGTATAGCTGTGTAAACGTAAAGATTTCACAAAGAACAGTAATAGTGACAAAAGAGGGAAATGGAACATTAACAACGTAACATTTCTAACTATAATGAAACAAATGATGCTTCTTAAAAAGTTATTTTAGCCTAATAAGTTAGAAGAACTTTCACTTTGAAAATAAAAGTAGTTAACGGTTTGAAAGTTCCTCATGTTTAATGATGGGAGAAACACTTAAGTCTCTATATCTTCCGTTTATATATCACATTTAAAGGATAATGATACGAGATTTCATGTGATAACAAATTTTATTAAAGAGGGGGAAGTATGCTATTACTTTAATGTATGTTTTCTAAACGTAGTAAAATGGTAAAATAATACTAAAACATGCAAATTTACATTAGTATAAGATAACTGATATTGAAATTTGTATTACAAACTTACACGATACAGTAGATTTTCGTAACAAAAAAATATTCTGGAAAATAATTGTCGACGGCAGAACTTATTTTTGCTACTTAATTAGGATGTCGATGTTACATAAGGAATTCAGGGTTGGGTGAAATATGTATACACTTACCAAGAGGTTTAGAGCAGAATGTCCTAAACACAAGTAATTTCACATTATATATGTCCAAATATCTTGGTTTGGAACATGTTATTCCCTGACCACTATATGAATTCACCTCCAACTGTTTGTAACTTGAGAAACTACAAAAATATGACATGCAAGACTTTGAAAACTATTATTTTTTTAAAACGCTCACTGATTTTTGGTAACATAATTTCACCTTATGTTTACTTTTTGCATTGATATTGCTTTTATAATCCAGTTTCTAAGCTCATATTATCTTTCTTTTCCTTACTACAAAAGAAAGAAAGTCACATTGTAGCACATTTTTCCCAAAATAAACCACTTCATTATGCTCATAAATCGTTGTTTGCAATTCGATTACTACGCCCAAAATATTTGATTGAGAAGAAGTAGATAGACAGTTATATTACAGTTTCTGTCAGAGAACATAACTGATATTATTAAAGGTATTATTTATGTCAAGCTGTCAGATTCTCTTTCGATATCCATGGTATACAATGCCGTTAAGCATGTAAAGGACAATCTCCTTATAACTAAATAAAAACAGCTCAACTCTTTCACAATATTTTACGATAATATTGTACATACCAAGACTGATGGATGACATTAAAAATCTCAAGGTTTTGCGAAGAAGTAAAGTACAAATATACTACTGGTGAAATAACAGAAAACTGCTATTCCCAATAACGTCATCAAAATGTTAAAGTCATGAGTTGTGAACGTGAACAGAAAGATTAATCAACTTGCTGAGCTGTAAAAGCCCGGCATGTCTGAAACACTAGAAATATTGTATAAATTTGAAACTGTATATCTTCAGTATATTTCAAGAGTATTTAAATTAATATTCGAGACTCGTCATTTACTAAAGTGGACAGTGCTTCTCTTTAGAAAAACTTACAAAATAATTAAAAACAGGTCTATATTTTTATCACAGTTACGTTTTTATATCTCCTTAGTATGTACATTTTAATTTTTGGAGGCGATTTGTTGCGTTGATTGGTATAAGACGTTAACCCTCCATTATGTGCCAAATCACTCTGGTCGTCCTTGCACGCAAAAGAATTAAAAGTTGATAAATTAATTTAAAAATATAATTAGTAATACACAGACTAAACCATGAAGTCTAGTTATAACAAAAACGGCAGATTAACTCAGTCTACATAAATATCCAAGTTCTTTAGTAAGTATTTTCTTGTATGCACGTTCTCCTGTTTGAGTATATCCGTTTCAAAGTATCAATTCATTTTATTGAATTGCGTTTTTATGGTTCTTAAACAAATTTATTATGAAATCCATAACCTTATGAGCATTGCTAACTTTAATTATGGTGAAAGACATATTAAATGGTTTACCAAACAGACTCTCCTACCAACAACGTTTTATCATTTTCAATTTAGTACTTGAACTTAGTTTTCTGTCACTGGAAATGTCGTAAACTGATAGCTATGATTTCCGTGTTTATATTAAGCTTATCTGGTTGAATAATATACTACTCAACATTTGTTGTCATCGCGTTTTCTCAATGCTAACGAATAAACAATACGTTTTTCAAATGTATAAGCAGTATTGGAAAAAAGAGGTTTGCATCTCAAATGATGAGTGGGTAGCTTTTACTTCTAATAAATTTATCGTTCATTATCGTCACATGATTTACGCACTCTTCCAGTGAAAAGATTTTTGTCAAATGTGGTGCTCTAGGCCACGTGAATTATTTTTCATTTCTTTTAGTTTTATTTTCTAACTCTTGCATTTTTCATTATTATTGTTGAAGCACGTGCCAGAAAGTATTTAAATATGAGATGTGTTTTCCGTACACAGAATCCGTGGAGGAGTGAGTGGCCGAACAAGGCTGACAAATCCAATACAAAATTAATTTCTGATCATACAGACTCATTAACATTCTTTTCAGACGACAGAAAAGTCCTATAATGGCTTTCAAAATGCATTTGGACCCAAATCTTATGTCGACCCAAATTGTTGGTTATAGATTCGAAGAAACTGGTTTGTAGTTATGAAAATCCTGTGTTATTATCACATTGGCACTCAGCATCTCAAAGAAGACCATTAATCATGGGGTGAAGCACAACTGTTTTGGAAAATCCCAAACTGAACGCTAGTGTTATTCATAGATGAGCCCAAATTTTGTTTTACTTTTACGTTCCTGGGAAATGTTATCACAACAGTGACATAGCTGAACACGACTATTATGATAGTGGATTTATCATGGTCTGGAGCAGCATCAGTGTCAATGGCAACACTAACCTCCACGTATTTCGGAACAGCTCTTTGAAAGAGATAAATGAATAATATTTTGAGTGCTACTTGAAGCCATACACCTGCACCAGAGATGACAACTTCGTTCTTGTTACTGATAATGCCTGCCCCCCATCATGGTCAGATCGTAGAATAGTTCTTTCAGGGGGAACTAATGTCTACAATGAGTTGCTCTCTCGATCACCAGGAATGAATCAAACGGAGCATGCCTGGTACTCACTTCAGCATGCTGTTTTGGCCGTCTTTGCCAAGCGCTTGATTTTCCATCAGCTGAGAAATTCCTTCGTACAGAAATGAAACCACACACAACTAATCAGCAGCCAAAAGCTCATCAAAATCATGAAGAGACCATGCTAGGCAGCGTCCAATACTTTTGATGGGCAGACCTACTAATACAATAAATTGTTTAATTATTTGTTATTTACTGATCAATAACAAATATATCCATTTGCCTAAAATATTTCATATCAGTGGTATCTTCTTTTTTGCTCATTTGTGTAAAGTTAAGTATAGTTTGTGTCTGATAGATTGTAAAAGCGATACAGTATGCAGCTCTTAAATGGTTACTAGTCCTTTATTTTTTGCTATGTTTAGTTTGAAAAGTGACCGCTAGCAAATTTTTAGCAATATAAATACAGCCAGCTCACGTGAAAGGATTTAATAAATATCGCCTCACAACGATAAAAAAATATAGAAGCAAAATATTTTCGGAACAATATATAACTACTACACACTGATTTATTTTAATGAGTATATATCTTATTATATTTTTAAAGATTGTTGCAAAAAGCCGATTTATGAACGAAAACATGAATAAGAAGTAGGTACGAATTGTACATCACTGTTTATAAGAACTCATTAAAAAAGGAAATATCTCACAATTTGTTAATGTTGTAGCTGATAAATTTTCAAGGGATATAAAACATCCGTCGTTTTTTATATCGTGACTAACAAACTTTCCATAAGCGCCAGCGATCTTATGCTATAGCTATCAGAGATCTAAAGAACAATGAAATACGTACAATTTTGTTATAATACCGATGTCAAAGTTTATACCAGCATAAACATATCTTTCATTTTCTTATGTCGTAACAACAAAATCACAAGAATCAACATAATGAGCATTTCATATGCTTTAACAACTATATATTCTAAAAATATATCCAAAGTCACAAAAGAGTAAACAGTTTATTAGAACACACATCATCATCATATGTTTGTTTTTGAATTTCGCACAAAGCTACATGAGGGCTATCTGCGCTAGCCGTCCCTAATTTAGCAGTGTAAGACTAGAGGGAAGGCAGCTAGTCATCACCACCCACTGCCAACTCTTGGGCTACTCTTTTACCAACGAATAGTGGGATTGACCGTCACATTATAATGCCCCCATGGCTGAAAGGGCGAGCATGTTTGGTAGGACGGGGATTCGAACCCGCGATCCTCAGATTGCGAGTCGAGCGCCTTATCCACCTGGCCATGCCGGGCTCATCATCATATCTATCATATTATTAGTACAAATATATATAATAAGTTCTTATTTTGTATTTAATAATTCCATAACCAACAAAAGATCTACTTTTGTAAGTATCAACTAACGGGAACTTCGCAACAGGTAAAGTATCTAAGGTTTTGTTACGATTAAAAACCTTACTTGCTATGCCTTCTTTTCATGGGTAGAACGTAGGTAGACCAAATCAAAATTTTCTCTGCCACTTTTTTTTTCATGCTATTTATACCTCGATTGTTATGTTTCCGTTTCTTCATCCAAATATTGACATATAATGTTTTCAACACATTGATAACAATCTAATAAACCTGAGGTGGACATAACTGACATTGAAACCGTACCATGTATATATTCACGACGTTTTCATATTTAAACCATACTTTATTTGAGTCTCTTTTTTTCAAAAATTTGCATCTAACTACAAAAAAAACAACAACAAGAAAATATAGATATTAGCGAATATCATCAAGAGGAAAATAATATATGTAAATATAATTTTTTCATAATAGTGCAATCACTGTTTCCCCCCAGTGGCACAGCGGTATGTTTGCGGACTTACAACGCTAGAAACCTGGTTTCGATACCCGTGGTGGGCAATGCACAGATAGCCCATTGTGTAGCTTTGTGCATAACTACAAACAAACAAACTTCTCTAATAGATCAGAAGTGGTTCAGTAGTTTGCCTGCCCGATATTTGAATCCAAGATTCATGACTTTCATTTGGTTGTCACAAAATCACGCTCTGCACTTGGGGTTATGAAAGTGTTATAAGAGTCAAAATCAAAATCCTTCTATTCAGTCAGATGAGAATGACCCAAGAATTTGACGATGATGCTGTCGACTAATTGCCTTTCCAATAGGATACAAGTTTAAAATTAGAAACGGGTTTACTGAGATAACCCTTCTAGAACTTTGCATGGCAATTCAAAAAGGAAACAAACAACAGACATTTAACTTCTTCTGTAATACTTATATTTCTTTAAATTTTAGGAAAAGTGAGATAAGATGGCCTTCTTTGACAAAATGGTAAAACGCCAACTGTATATCATCAGTTATAACGTGCTGACATCAAAGTAAATTTTACGCAACTATTGTTTAAATGAACCTATGCATAAACACGCTGGCAGACGTGCGCGAACATGAATGATCAAACCACGACTTCAACTTTGATCTTATATAAGCACTTTGAATTTTTTGTGGTTACACAGTAGATATTTCAAGGAATATCATTTTGTTGATTTCAAACAATGAGAAATTATAGAAAGCCTAATATAACGTAAAAGAAATACAGCGATTTCCGTACGATGAAAGGCTTAAGGTAAAATGTCCGTTTTACCCATACCGATGACGTATATTTCCGCCATAGGCTTCGATCGTAATGTACCCCTATTGCCACGTATTAATATCCACGTTTTTTTGTGCCATTATCCTAGATAATGCACAACTTGCCGATGACACACGATGATATTTGCTGAAAGTATTTAAATGATGATTTAAGTGAATTATATACAGCTGCTAAATGCGACATTTAGTTTAATTTGCACTTATTATGAATTTTATGGTAGCCATTTCACGCCATCTCAGATAGCCCTTTGTGTAGCTTTGTGCTTAATAATAAACAACAAAACAACAACTCTTGTAAAAATATTTTGAGATTATAACATTTCTTCTACCTTTTCGTTTAGTTTTTAAATTTTACATTAATGAGAGAAAAGATGAAAATACTAATATATTTCTTTACGATCAGGTTCAAAAATTCAAGTTCCAGGTCCAAAGTTCCATTCTCTTTATAATGTTTGTAAAATACCATAACTTGTTTGAATTAGTAAATAATAATGACAACTAATTTATAAACCTTACGTTAGCAACCGTGCTTTACAATTAGATCACAACCAATTGGGTTGATGTTTATTTAGAATTAGTTTAGTTCAATTATTAAATTGAGAAATGAGTTCATTAAGTGAAAATTGTTGACGTAACTTCTTTTTCCTATTAATGTGAGCTCCAGAGAGAAGTTTCACCCTTGCTTGACATTTAAATTTGAAATTTATATCGAGTTAATACAAGGATGTCCCATAGTTCACATGAATAAAGCTCTCGCATTAAGATTACACATGCTTTGTAATGTGTGTAATGTTCTTGTTGAATTAGGTTCTTTCTGACAAAATAGTCTGATCTATACGATTCAGTACTATTTGGGGAGTTTCTCTTGATATGTGAGTGTAAGCGCTCCTGTCTGTTACTATAATGTTTATGGTTACGCAGTAAGGTCCTTAGCATATACACACAAATATTTATACAATAAATAGCTCCTCTCACATAAATAACTGGAATCCCACGTTGAATAGGTGAAGGGACCGGTGCAAGAGACAGAAAGAAGCATCCTTCAAAAGCATGCAAAGGACACACCCAAAAAGATCTTCAAGTCAAAGATCATACGTGGGAGACCATACCACTTCTGAACCAGGTATACTCTTCACCCATCGTAGAAAGATGTCGCATATATGGGTGGAAAGATGGAGAAGCACATCCAAATGGGAAAGAACTATGGCAGGATAATGATCTGAACCATATATTATTTATTAAACTCAATCCCTTAAAACATAAAAGTGGGTAAAAAGGATGTGCCCCTAGATGTAGAGTGGTTAGGGTTCGACAGACCATACATGACAGGTCAACTGCATCCAAAACTCATGCCATGGGGGTAGGATGAGGATCATACCATAATTAAGTCAACTACATTCCAAAACCCGGCCACTTGGTACCGACATCCATGTGGGGGTAAGAAAGAGAATCATACCACCGGCAAGTCGACTACAATTCAGAACCCAGGCCACCAGGAACCCCCATCCAAGTGGAGGCAGGAAAGAGGATCAAAATGGTGGCAAGTCAACTGCAATCCAAAACCCAATCATCTGGTTGGGGTAGGAGAGAGGATCATATCGTCTTCACCTCAAGTCCATGAGGCCAAAGGGAATCTAATACCCCCCTCCCGACCTATGAACGGGCACATGATAACAATGTGAGAAATTTAATGATCAATCTGGGAACCCGACATCTGGCATTGAAATAATGTTGTGTAATGTAAACCATCTCTCTCAAATATATAATTACCAGAACCACCCCAAGCTTAATAGCATACTCGAAATAATAAACATTGAAGGACAACAGAAAGGGAATAACCGTAGTAATATGCAAGTACCTATACTGTGACCCACAACACGGATGGAATAACAAGAGTGGAAATGAGTGAGAGAAGAGAGACATCTATAATACATGTGTGAGGACTTATGTTGATTGGCTCAGCCCTAAATCCAAAACCCAGCCATTGGATACCGACATCCATATGGGAGTAAAATGAGGGTTTCCAATTGAAGGGGTGAACTGCCTTTTCTTAAATTTTTGATGGCTCACTGCCATGTTATATAGTGAAGGATATCTCTTCATCTACACCATCAGAACACCACCGCCATACTCTTGGTATTATAATCATTTATATATATATATATATATATATATAATTCAGGAAGATGATTCCACAGTCCATCATCCTAGTGACTTGGAACTGGAAATTGGCAAGGACTCTCCAACTCCACTCGAAGAACAGGGAGGGAGAAAGTGCAGTGGAGAGTCCGGAGGAACAACAACACCTGAAACAGTGCAATAGTGACCATAAAACCATATTTTGAAAAGCAGACATACCATTTTTTTTTTCAACACAAGGCATGGCTGGGTAGCTATCTCCTTCTGCTTTACCCATGTAGTCCATGGATGAGTATGGTCTGGGATGGGCAAATGTATGAAGCAAACTTATCGCGAGGATAAACCTACAAGCGATCTTGTGAAACACCCCATCTCCACAGTGTGCGTTGCGTGGCCATGGTATCATAATATCTAAGTCAATATGGTTTTACAGTGTGGATTTGAATGGTTAAAAGATAACTGGTCAGGCACCACTCGCCACAGAACCGGATCCTGAAAGAAAAAGAGGGACATGCCTTTGAAAAATAAGAAATATATACTAAAAGGTAACTTACTCAGTCACATTTCTTACTAAAGAGTGAAGGGTGAGAACAGGTGGATGATGGTACCCCGACAAGGAAGAAACATCTACCCAAAACAGAGACAGGGAGATGAACGTACGAGATGTAGACCGAGTGATCAACATAAGAAGTATCTCCAATGGACGGCAGGGTAGACATGCAGAGGAAAGGAAAGGTGCATGATCGGAATGAAGACACCAGGATGTGATGATGGGAAGAAAGAGACAAGGAATAAAAGGCCAATCGAATCATAATCCAAACCCGAAGGATAAGGGAGGAAGGGATAATCACAGACAAAGAAGTGGAGTAAGGGGAGGAAAATTTTGGTTGGTTTTGTTTATAGTTAAGCACAAAGCTGCACAATGGGCTATCTGTGGTCTACCCACCACGGGTATCGAAACCCGGTTTCTAACGTTGTAAGTCCGCAGACATACCGCTGTGCCATTGGGGGCAAAAGGGGTAGTAAACGTGGGTGGTGGAAAACTGACAAAATCTAGGTCGTCTGAAAGTGTGTTCAGCAGTTATACAAAGAAGGCGAGCAATATTGGGAGCAGATAGGGTGGATAAACGAAATTAATGGTAAGAAGTATAACTTATAAATTAAACGAAATTGATGGTAAGAAGTATAACTTATAAAGAAAGACGAAAATGAAATATTCGATATATTGGAAATGTTAAGAAATTGTGTAGTGAAATAAACATCAGTATGTGATTTTATATGTTCAAGAAAAGATATTTTAACCTAATTATCGATTATACCGCAAATAGAACCACGGGTAAACCGAAACTAGCAAACACTTGTGAAGTCTAATCAAGCAGTAAAGAATAAAGGATATCACCAATCACTAAAATAAAAACTTAACCGAAAAATAAGTATGTGCAATATTGTGAGACGTTTGTGTGGACCCTGGTTCATGAGTTCCACACAAACCAAGTGAATTGGAAGAAGAATGAAAGATGAATAATAATGATAATGAAATAGACGTGATTGTATAAAATTAAGGAAGTGTGTGGTAACAATAACATATGTATGAGACGTGAGGTATGGAAGAAAAAACAATAAAGTTAAACTAATGATCGATATACCAGTAAGATGAATTACATGTAATCTTAAACCAGCAAAACCATGGTAAGCCTAAGCAAATAGTATAAAAGATAAGATATAACTATGAGCTAAGACTAATTGCTAACCTGAACTTGACTATGAATATTAACCAATCGAATGAAACTTATGTTATGGACCCAATTAACTACAGATAATAATATTACCAATAAAATTATTCAAAAACCATATCGGTAGAGCGTCTGATCTTTCTAAAGTTGGCGGACTGTATGTCAAATGTGTGGTTCCCTAATCTTCATTGAATGATCAGTCTCCCGACGAAGTAAAGCTGAAAATCTTCCCGCGGAGTACCGCGACCTGAAACCTGTGCAATTGTACTATTATAACATATAACCTCTGAAGTGCAAAAATGAATAACCAAACACAACTGTGTTCGCAGAAACAAATAAAAAGTTTTTGTAATGAAGTAATAAGTCTTATAACTGGGTAAAAATATATATAATATTTCTACTTCGGAATAACTCGTCAAGCTACAAATATCACTACTGTATAATAAAGAATAAACTTGCTGAGAGAAATTAATACAAAGATACGAAAAAATTAATAAAATAAAACACTTGAAGAGAGCACGAACTAAATTTTATAACACGAGTACTGCCAAACGAGAAGTGGTAGTTTATAAGAATTGAATAGAGGGAGTTGCATGTCCCTTATTGGTGGAGGGTTGTCGCATGATAATTTGCATGCGAGACACATTGGAACCCCCAATCAACCCCCACGTGGATGTCGGTTCCCAATGGCCGAGTTTTGGATTTATAGTGGAATCAATCAACATAATCCTCACACATTTATTACAGATGTCTATATTCCTCCTTCATTTATACTCCATCAGTGTTGTGGGTCACTGTGGAGGTAATTGTGGATTGTTACGGTTCTTTCCATTCCGCTATCCATCGATGTTTATTATTTCGAGGATGTTAATGTGCTTGGGGTGGTTCTGGTCAATTTCACTTTTGAGGGAGATGGTTTACATTATGTAGACATCTTTTTGATACTGGATGTAGGGATCTATCAGTTTATCATATTAACATATGCCCTGTTCATGAGTCTTCATGATCCTCTTTATTACCCCCGCCAGATGGCTGGGATTTGGATGTAGTTGACTTTCCATGTACGTCAGTCGCACCCTAGCCACTCTGCACATCCTTTTCATTTTACCCACTTTTATAATTTCTGGAATTGAATTTCACAACTATGGCATGGTTTGGAACACTTTCTGGCCATAGTTCTCTTCCACTTAGATGTTCTCCTCTGTTCCACATCTTTCTACGATGGGCGAAGAGTATACATGATTCAGAAGTGGTGCGGTTCCTCTACACCTGTACCATATCGGAAGTTATAATTTTCCTATACTGAAAATGTATTTCCGATAGATACTTACCTCTTCCACACTTTCCACCTTTCTTAGCCACTGAAAACCAATGTTTCCACCTTTTGCCAAAACTAGAAGTGATAATTCAGTAGAATTAAATAGACAGAGCCAAATGCTTCATTAGAGTATTCAAATTCGATGACGAGAAACCCACTTTGAGACTAATAATGGCTGGAGACGGCTTGAATGGGTAATGAAGAAAAACTTTAATCTGATGATGACAAAACCTTGTCGAAACGTTGTACATTTGCTGTTATGTTAAATTTATATTAAAGTTTTTCTTCATTACCCATTCAAGCCGTCTCCAGCCATTCATTAGAGTATGTCGCAATCTTATTAGTGGAGGGTTGACGCATGATGATTTGCGTGAGGTACGCACTAGAATCAATCAATTCCAATGGAGGGGCGATAGAAGGCTTGTGGCATGCGTTAAAAATGTTTTTTTTTCATATAGAGGGCAGCATTGAACAAATATAGTTATTTTTGTGAGAGGAGGTAGGTTCCTGTCGGAAATACATTTTCAGTGTAGGAAAATTATAACATTTGTATTATTCTATATTTTTAAACAATTAAGGGTTGTCATTCGAATTTTAACATGTATTTTCTATTTCTTTCTTATATTTGATTAAAAAGCTATTTCGGCTTGTTTAGATAGCTTAAAAAGTTTTGTTTAGAAAGAAATTGTTTTGTGTATAGCTGACATAAGTCTCGATGGAACACTGTTGTTCTTCGTATTAATGGAAATTTAATACGAATAATGTTTTAGTGTTCACAGTTTTCTTTCACATTCCTTATTAATTATTTTTAAGTTTAATTATTAGTGTGCCTCAATCCTAATGTAACATCCAGTTTTGTAAAAGTAAATCCAGGAGGTTAACGTTTCCGAATGACAACAGAAACCATGAGGTCTCGTCACTGCCAATACTCTATATGTAATACTCTAATATGTCCAACAAGCTAACACTTTTTTATGCAGTTAATGCGCATTAAAACATTTTGTCAAACTTTGTGTGATTACGTATAATTTACAAAGTTTATTACATTGTATTTGCTCGCAATTTCCTAAGCGGTACCTGAAGATGTTCAGATAACCCTAAATAAGATAGTAGAATGTAAGCTTATATGAGCTTGTAAATAATTTTCTCTACTGATGACACAATTTTGAGAATATTAGGTAAACTAAAAAAAATATTCATATTTACTTATAAATGAATTTCGTACAACTTTTTGGTACCCAGAATTCTCTGTCAATCCACCCTATTCCTTTAATCATACCATATCACTTCGAGCAAAGAGAGTAAATCCAGGTCTTCTGTACATTGACAATCAATTGATTAACTACACCCAAAGAGTGAAAAGACCTAACAACCATAGTCAGTAGATTTACAGGTCATCAACAAGGTGGCTGTTAAGATACTGACTAACTATGGAAACCATACGTTCCAAAAGAAAAAAAAATCAATAAAGTTTAGTTGAGTTTCAGTTCAGAAATATCATTATTACAAGGAAGCATGTGAACGGTATTGGATCCTTAAAATATCTGACAAATGTAGTTACGTTTCGCTGATACTTTCTGCTTGGAGGATCATCTTAATCAGGAATTTAAACAAGTTGGTAAAAATACTTTAAAAACTCGTTACAAATACCTTGCAGGGAATTTAATTTGAGAACAATTTATAGCAGTATTGTTTGGTGCAACATTTAATTACATGGTGAGTGTTAGATGTGGTTGGTTACATCGTGCCTTAAGTGAGATAACAGAAACGTTAGTCCTCACTCTAGTGTTGAAATACTTATACGTACTATAGTTATAAAACTCTTTCCATTAAATGCTTTGTTCTTCAAGTAAATTCCATGTTACCCTTTATAACATACGAATAAAATTGCGTGCAATACATTTGAACGAATGTAACTAAAATCGATTAGATAAAACCATCTATTTTTAGAAAAGTTTAATAAATATTGGAAAATTGTTCTTAAACAATGTTACACATGAGTTCATGTTGTAAGCTGTCCTCGTTTATTCAAACTGTGTATACCAAAGGAACAGAACGCTTCTAATAGCTTTTATGCAAGTCTGATCCATGGAACTGTTCCTACCGGAAAGATCCCCCTGACGAAAGAAAACTAAGCTACATTAATTTGTAATAAAAGTTACATAAAAGAGTAAATGTTGAGGAGTTAATTCTGTGTACAATAGAATACTCTAACTTTTCTATTATAGTTAATATTGTAAGAGAGATTAGTTTTAAGCAAATGAAGAATTTTAATGCTGTCTTAAACTGGGCTCATTTTATACCATTATTATTCATGAGATTGTTGTATTTTATGGGTAATATTTTCTTTTGGGTTATAATACAAAAAACAACAACAAAAAGCTAACAAAACTACTTGTAACAATGAGAATAAAAGTCCAATATGAATATGTGTGCCAGATTATGCAGCAACAGGTAGTTGATTCCTAAATAGTCACAGAAATTTAAGATTTAGTAAGACGTGGTTAATTAAAGTGCTGCAGCTGGTGAAATGACAAAATAAAATTAAAAAGATCGACAGAAAAATACGTATAAATTTATCGTACTTTTGCATAAATAAACAATGAAAGCAATAGACGGTATATGTAGAAGTTGAAGTTTTGAATAATGTGGATTAAACCGAACTGGTTGAATGAACGTAAACTTGTTGACGATATAGTAGAAAGTGAACTAAACACTGATGAACGACTAGCAAAATCACAAAGACGAGACTTTATAGTTAACTTCATTGTTTGACTGTCATCTTCCTTAGTTACATTCAGAAGTTATAATACTAATAACTAATATAGTCTTCTCCCAATGACGCTGTGGTCACTCGATCCGCTACGGGATCAAGAAGGATAATTTAACAAAATAATCATAATAATTAATGATATATGGTCTTAAAACAAATAAAGGATATACTGTTAGAAATCTTTATTCTGATTTTGATGTGTTTTGGCATAAATATAAATGAAGAAAAAATTAAACTACACCTGATAAATCCATTTCACACCGTAACATTGTTGTCAAGCGGTTTAATAATATAAATAGTATCTCAAGTACTACTACGTATATCTGTCACATCCTAGCGGTCTGAAGAGCTCTGTCAGTGGGCAAAAGGCTTTGTGGACATTAGATATAACAGATATAACGTGGTAGACATACTATTCTACCCTCTCTTTTACTTTCATCCAGATGTTCTTAATAATAATCGAAAACAAAGGAATACAGACCAGCTTGGTGCACCAGCATCGTCCAGGGAAAGATCTCTAAAAGAGGTACTCCAGCCATGGTAAGAAAAGTGCGGTGTCTTGTAACAGGTGAGAATACAACACAAATGTCCCAGGCAACAGTACACAGCATTATCAAGAAGGATATCCATTTGGAAAAGTGACTAATTACATGTACACAATTGCTTCCACGACATATGTTGGAAAGGAAGACCCACTATAGAAAACTGTATGGATGATACCCAGTCATGGACAAATGACAGTATTTGGTACACTTGACGAAGAGTATTTGTACTTTGATATCTGTAACTAGTCTTGTGCCAGTCAATGTGTGAAACAAAACTCCAAAACGTGGTACATCGTATATCGCAAAACGTTTTCGAAGAGATTCATGATCGTCAATAGATACTGAGCCAGGGTCAAGTTAGAAATCAGGATAGCGGATACAATGGTCGTGAGCTCTGCTTACTGTCAAAGCAATGTTCTAGATCCTTTGTAACACACAAAAATATCCACTTTGTATTGAAACAAGGCTAACATAGTATAGATTCCCCAAACTAATGCTTCCAGTCATACCTCCCATTGAATCATTGCAGTTAGAGAATGAAATGGGTATTGAAAATTCTGCAATTGAACTGTTGAAACAGGTGCTAGGAAATCATTATCATCGCACACTAGATGCATTATGGAAAGCATTTAGGGAAAAATGGTGTGTTGTGCTTTGGATATGCCAGTTTTGGTATGTAGGCGTTCGCAACTGAAAGCACGCCTCAGGGCTATTGTCAAGATGCATGGTCGTCATGACCATAAGTAGCGACATGCACTGTACCGATGTGGTCAGGCTCAAAAATCATTTTAATACAATGTACTCGACCTCTGTAATACATAAGACCAATCCTAAGGAGACAGACGAAAGTTTAACGATCTATTTATTTTGAAATAAGACTGAAAATTCCAAATTTCTTTGGAAAGTTCAAATACGGAAATCATAAAGCTGAAAAACTGTTTCACACTATATTATCTTTGCAGTAGGAAAAATTATGATTTGTTAGAAGCTATTTTGTTAACATAGTTTTGATGAATCTGTTTGTTTGCTTGTTTTTAACCATGAAGCTACACAATGAACTATTTGTGTTGTGTCCGTTGTGTAGAATCCAACGCCGAACCACTGCTGAACCACGGGCGTACTTTGATTTAATGTCCCCCAGTGGCACAGCGGTATGTCTGCGGACTTACGACGTTAGAATCCAGATTTCGATACCCGTAGTGGGCAGAGCACAGATAGCCCATTGTGTAGCTTTGTGCTTAATTACAAACAAACAAACTTTGTTTTAAATTTCATTGAAGTTTGGTTCACTGGTATTTTTGAGAGCTAAAATAAACCGAAGATAATTGATCATGCTGCAGTTATTAAATATTACTTAAGCCTTCACATATTCGTATGAACACCCTTCTGAAAATATGCAATTTTAAGGAAGACTTAATATAGTAGCAACAGATGTTAAGAAGAACTAGAATTATACATATCCAAACAGACACATAAATTCTAAATAAACTAGCAGAATGGTTGAATATGCTAAGCCAACATAGAGACAACAGTTATTGTATGGTGGAAACGAATTATGTAAATCGCAGGGAAGTATGTAAAATTAGTATTCTTCAACATTCAAAGAAAGACGAGAATTACATTGAATAAGAATTTTTAATTGTAGTGTAGTGTATTTTGTATTTATGTCAAAGCTACTAAGGCTGCCTGCCGCATTCCCTAAGGGATGGACTGTCACTCTTGTAACGCAAAAATGGCTGAAAGTTCGGGGAATTCGAATCTATCTTGCCAGCTCCAAAAACCAAAGTTTTACTGTAGAGTGAAACCACGTCATTTACATAAGTAACTGGTGAGTAAGTGTGACCTTAGAAAACATTTTACAGACATAGGAATTGATTTGACTAACAACATCGAAAACCATTAAGTAGTTGTTTTTTTTTCAGAATGAAATAAAATATTACTGGCTATCTTGAAAAAGTATAGTTGCTTATAAGTTAGTTCTTAGGATGGTATGACTTCTTTCGTATAACTCTGCACAACACTTGAAAATTAGCAGGTCAGTTGACAACGTCAGTGATTATACTCGTAAGTAAGTATGTAGTAATCACGTTAATAACGCATTTATGATGAGCATAAAAATACCTCGTTATTATTACATAAAACAATCATCATGTGTTTTTCAAAACAATACTTTTACTTCTATCGTATGACAAAAAGTAATATTAAATTACTTACAGGGTATTTTAGGTAGAATAAAAACTTTGATTGCATATTAAATTTATTAAGTTAGAGCGAATCGTGCAAAATTTACCTTTGTAACACAACACGCATAACAATCGAATCGACCGAAAGAATAAAGACAGACAAGATCTAGCAAAAACATTCATGCTAATTCTGACCTAAAGTAAAACACCTTGCCTTCTTTTTTATAGATAAGGTAAACTATGATCTGTTCTACGCACCATACTCTCACAAACTTCTGTAGTCTATAGCTGGAAAACTCCATACTTATTCAGTTTTTCATTGTAAAACTTTAACTTAATCCTTAAGTCGGTTTGAAGCTCAAAACGTTGAAGAAGTCAATAATGAAGGAAGAAGGTATTTAATGAATCATGTGATCTCGGTACATGATTATCTTGTCAGATTGGCTTCTGGATCACATGAATCTGCCATCAGCCTTGTTCAGTTTCAAATACCTGAAGGTAATGTGTCTTTTTTATCGTAAGAATTTTACACCTTTTGCTAACAAAGGCGAAAATGCTAAAAACATTTTTTTATCATATAACCTTCCTTAGTCATCACGAAACCGAAAATCGAAAACAAAACAAAATATGTTACTCAAAACAACATTGTATCATAGATGAAATATACATATTTTCTCATCATAGATACGTAGGCTAACAGCTATTTGTTTTTCAGGGTAACGAATGCGACAGGATATTCATGTAAAACAAACAAACTAGAGAATAATCTCTAGACATTTTGATGTAAATTTTCAATTTCCAATCAATGGATGTTAGAAAGTGGAAATTTAAACGCATTTATGGATAAACATTCTTATTGTGGATCGACTTTCATGGAATAGTTATTTAAGAAAAGGTAACGCCATGGAAACCATGGCTTCTTTTAACATACATGGTGAAGCACAGTTTTTATTCTTCGCTAGACATGCGAATTCACTAGGGATCAATGTCATAATAATTTTTCTCATACAAGTTATGTTTTTAAAAGCTCTTGAATAATCAAAATAGCTGATAGGTCAACAATCAAGTTGAAAAGTTGTTATATAATTCCCATGGCGTGAATAGGAAGCATAAGGTGTGACACAAGCTTAAAAATTGTTATATAATTCCCATGTTGTGAACAAAAATCATAAGTTATGACACAAGTTAAAAAGTTGTCATATAATTCCCATGCTGTGAATAAAAAGCATAAGTCAATGGGAATTAATGACAACTTTTTAACTTGTGTCATGCCTTATGCTTCCTATTCACGCCATGGGAATTATATTTTTTAACTTGTGTCAAGTGTGGAGAGGAAGCATAAGGCGTAACACACACTAATTAGTTTTATGCGATAACATTAGTACTGAAAACAGCGCTAACTAAAAATTCTTTTAATACTCATTAATGCCACTCTAATGGTGCTTGAACGCTTTGTCTGATGTTATTAAGTAATTTGATACATTTATGAATAGTTATAGTTCTTGTTTTTCTTTAATTATTATTTAAATCTATTCACTCTTAATGGTTATCATTTACGTGTAGATATCTAACATTACAAGGGATAGAACTTGACAAACAATGTAATTCAAAACTGGAAGAACGGGATTTCTGATTTTAATGAACTTGGGAAACATGTGGAATAATAGATCCTAATAAAAGAAATCTAGGCTCACATGGACTCTATAACAATTTACAAACTGGAACAATAAACTCAGAATGAGGCTTCTGTTAATAGCAAACCAGATTTGATTTTCTTTCTTATGTGAACTCATTAAATCAGTTTCATTTTCATAACTTCTCGCTCAATTTGAAAACTGTTACTGTTTATTTATCAAAAAAGTCGCGTTTTTTTGTTAATAACTCATTTAAAGTTTATTTTACACTGTATGTAATAGTGTACCCGTTTCTCTGATTTCTTGCATAACACTCTTTATAGAGGAAAGTATTTATATGTAATTATAATAGTCACACTCTTCAAACATTGGAATGGTTAGATATTGTTTACATCAGCAAATATGTTGAGTTTATAAGCTAAATAAACAGCAATAATTTCCACAGTAACCCCAGCCTTTAAAGTCTGGTATGGTTATAGTTTCTTCCAGCTGCGAATATTATACCTTATAATAAAAAACGAATTACAAATTACAATATCTAAAGCTTTACACAGTTATAGTACGTATCTATCAATAAATATACTAGTATGTTTTTTTAACATGCGTGTCATAAAGCAATTCTTGAATTTAAACATCATAAAACTGTTCTAAAACCAGGAAATTTTGAAAATTCCGTTTTTTAATAATTGGCTAAGTTTGAAGCAATGTGTAAAAACAAGTTTAAATTTTTAGCAGTTTTTCAGATGCACTCTATACTTTAGTTTTTGTGACTTTGGACATTCCATGACATGAAATTTACAGAAGACGTGAATAAATTCGAGCATCTCGGACTGTTCTATAAATAAAAAAAGAACTATAATACATTGTGAATCTAAAGGATTTCTACAAAATGTACGAGCCTATTTCTTGCAGATAATAAGGCACACGTAACAGTAACATACATCTTATAATCATACTTGTCATAAGATATTAGTATTAGGCCTATTAGATTTTTAGAGACTAAATTAATTATCTACTTCCTTATGGATTTTCAAATGGCTTATATAAATAATGCGTCGTCGACAATGGATATGACAAACATAGTTTGATTGGAATACTATTATTATATACTCATCTAATTCTTGAAAATCCCTAAGGGACTAAATAAAAAAATATGTTTGAAAATTTAATAGGTCTGATACTAATGTCTCATGACAAGTATAATAATGAAGTTTCTTTTTAAAAATCAAGAGCTTCGAAAGACTTATAGATAAATTTCTATACTATAAAATCATACTAGGTTTCGATAAATAGTACACGTCAAGTGATAATTTCTGATGGAAAATGTTAACTTTTAAAGGCTACTAGCGAAGACATGGGAAAAAAAAGGAGTATTTTTCTCGATATTTTGCACAAAAATTCAAAGAAAGGCGCCTGAAAACTGTGACGTTGTGATTTTTCCATAATTGCTACAAATTGTGTAGAAACGCAGGCAAAATAAAAGATTGTTAACGTTTCTATATTTAATAAGAAACTTCCGATAAGTAAGTTCTATATTAATTCTTCATGATTTAGTTTTGTGTCGATTGACAGTTTTATGTGAAAGCATTTAAAAACTTTAGTTTTGAGCATGAAATCCTTATTTGTAAAAATGACAAGTTAAGAAATGTACAATTGTTAATTAAACGTCTTCATAGATAAGTTTGAAATCGACCAAAAATCATATAAAACCGTAACATCAAACTGCTTCATGCACATACAGACATATACATATACTTGGTTAATCTAATGAAATATATGAAATGTGCTTTGTATTATAAATATTAATTCTAATTATAAGTGAATTTTAATATCATAGTATATTATTTATATTACAAGTAAGTGTGTTTTTAACCTGATGACTTCATTGTGATAACAAAAAATAACACAAAATGTGATATTTGGTGGTTCGTAACAGTTTCTATGTTTTAGCGCACGAAAAAGATAATCGACAGTAGAAATCCATTGTGTTTTGATTATTGTTAAGCGCAAAGCTACATAATGGGCTGTCTGTGCTCTGCCCAAGACGGATATCGAAATCCGGTTTTTAGCGTCGTAAGCCTGCAGACGTACGACTGAGCCAATGGTCATCATGAAAATAATCTATAAAAACTGACTAAAAATAAATTATAATTTACAAATCCGAACACCTGTATCTTATATCCTATATATATTACATTAAAACATACACGTGCTAGAAGATGCATGAAGCGAATCAAATGATTATATGTAGCTTTATATTTTACCCCGTAAGTAAAAGTGCAGCCGTAAAACTCAAGTCAGGCATTTTTTCCATAGCACAACCATTCCTGTTCGAACATTTTGTCATGACATTTTGTGTGAATGTAGAAGTTAGTAAGCATGCACGCTCTAAATCAAAATATACAAGCACAAATACCCGCCCTCCGGGCAGGTATAACTGCTAGTTCCTGCGGAAGGCTATTGGGCCTGCTCCTTTTCTGGAATTGTTTGACAGTTCTACAACAGTGTACTCATAGTTGACATTCATTGATGTTCACCATTCATGAGAAAAAATATGTTATTGAAATTTTAGTTTAAGAATGAGCTATCATCACAGCATTACATCACAAAGTAGATTTTATTGAAGTGTTTCTTTGTAGACGCAATTATCAATGAAAGTGCCTTGCTTTTTTGTTGAAACGCTCATGAGATTTTCACTAAAGAAATACAAATAATTCTTTTTAACTTTGTTTTTTGATCGTTTTATATTTGAAACTTACTCCTTTTTTGTAATTCTTATTGGTTAAATCTGAAACTTACTCATTTTGTTTGTAATTTTGATTGGTTAAATCTGAAACATATAATTTTTGTGGAAATTTCAGTTGTTTTATTTATTGCTTAGCTATAAAAATACTGCCGAGTTATAAAAATATTACTCAGTTATGATTGGGGTTGATCGGTGCGTAGTTTCCGAGATCAGAGTTTTGGACTTATACATCGCAAGTTCCATTATAATATGATTTAAGGAAGTCAAATAAACGCAACCTTTGACATAACGGAATGTTTCCAATTTTTTGTATTTATATCTTCTACTTCTAAGTAAAATAAAATCATAACGAATTCCATAGAATATATTTCTCAAGTAAGTGTATTAACTTATATGTTCTTCTCCTCTGTATTATGCATACACAATCAGAGATTAGCATAATTTCATATAAAGTTTTATACGTATTTCTTGTGGCTATTTGCAGGTGTTGACTATGTTGATATCCGTTAATGTTTAAGACGCTGGAATATTTCATTGCTTCTGTATTTCTTATAATAGTTTTTACATACGTGTAGAAATATAAGTTTTGTGTAAATATAAAACAGCGACTAAGATGATATACTGTATGATAAAAATAAAAACTTTTCTTAATTAATCAGGCAATCACATGGCTGATTTTGAAACAACTTGTCAAGAAACAACGTTTCGGTCTTTATCAGGCTTAAATTAAAGTGTAGCAACACTTATTCGTGAAGAATAAATACATAAAATTTACATGTTTTAAATTTGGAATGTTAGTTTACACACTAGAAGAACTCTTTGCGCTACCATGGAGCTGAGTTTAAGAAGGATTTGATGTTATTACTTTCGAATGTTTTTCTTATCAAGCCAGGGCATTGACCCTGAGGAGCAACGTCACCATTTCTGCTTTAAAGTATTTGTGTATTAAATGTGATGTAAAAATGTGTTGGCAATAACGTGTAAATCGTACAAATGTGCTCAGTGTGTATCAAAATGTACCTGTATATGTATGACATACAAAAACATTTTCAATATTTTCAATGTAAGACTGGATTTTAGACATCCCTTGTTTTCATTTGAAATATGCCACATTCCGTTTTTTTTCAGGTAATATCTCTAAATGCGGGTTAAACGTCGTAAACAAGACATTTTTAGCATAGTATATAAGATAATGTTTTATTATTTTAGAGAATTGTCCACTGGTGTGATAGGCTGTTTGGTATCCTAGATTATATATATCTCTTGCGTTATGAAATAAAGTATTTTATCTGTTAAAAAGCTAATTAAAGTTTTTTTTGTTATGATTGACACGAAGTATTAACCATATTGAGAACTCGGCTGCCAGTCTTTTTGCCGTAAATTAAAAGTGAAATACTTTACTTGTAGATGCGATACTAACACCATCCAGAAAAAGACCTGCAACAAATCATGTCCCAGACATGGTAAGAAAAATGCGGTGTCTAATAACAGGTGAGAATTCACAAACACAAAGGTCTATGGCAAAGCCATCCACATGTCTCAGAATTTCTGTCTGAAAAAGCGACAAAAGCCACATGTACACAAGTTGCTTCCACAACATATCAGTTCAACCGTCTCATACCTCAAGCAGCTAAAGAATGAAAAGGGTAGTCACGTTATTCCATAAGAGGGCATACTGGTCAGATCGCCTATAGATGTTTGTGCAATCGGACTGTTTAAATGGGTGCTGTGAAACTGTCGTCCTCATACATTATATTGATTATATAAATTATGCTCGGAGGAGTGGTGGGCTTTGCATATAGCAACCTTACATTGGAGGCTTTTGTAAGGAAAACTACGCTGCGGGACTATATTCAAGAACACGGTCGTCAGATACAGCATGTTTGAATCTTGTGAAATAAATGTCAACGACACGGTGAGGCTCCAAGATCATTTTAAGTAACTCAATCTATGTAGTCTCCGGCATGTACAAGATTTACAAAACTGCAGGTGATAAGAATAATGAAGAAACAAACATCACTATAACTCTCCCTAACAGTACCACCCTCCCCTCCAGTGGCACAGTGGTATGTCTGATCTTCCCACGCTAGAAACCGGGTTTCGATACCCGTGGTGGGCAGAGCACAAATAGTCCTTTGTGTAGCTTTGTGCTTAACTACGAACAAGCAAACATCACTATTATTCTCCCTAACAGTGCCACCCTCCCCTCTAGTGGCACAGTGGTATGTCTGATCTTCCAACACTAGAAACCGGGTTTCGATACCCGTGGTGGACAGAGCACAAATAGTCCTTTGTGTAGCTTTGTGCTTAACTACGAACAAACAAACAAGCCCTAACACTGGACATTCTAAATAACTGGTAAAACAGAAAATGAACAAGAGAAAGAAAATTATAGAAACACAGCAATATTCCTATATGTCTGAAAGTATACAAAGGATATGCAAACAAAATGAAGTTTTAATAGTATTCAGAAACCAAAACACAACAGGATCATAATTAGTACACATCAAATCACCTAAAGACTTATTGGAAGGCACCATCCGCGACACCTCTTGTAAATGTGAACTCCAATATACTGGAGAACGAAATAGAACAATAAAAGTGAGAATTCAGTTGCAGAATAGACAAAGAAGATCATGTAACAAAATGGAATAACGCGAAAACAAAGGAATATGAACCACACAAACAAAAAAAAAAGTATATTCTTCATTCAATTAACTAATAAATCTTATGCAGTCAACCGGTATAGAAATCAGCAACATGTAGATAGCCTCCTTGAAACCATTAAAATAGTTAGTTTCCTGGATAAAACTTGTGGTTTTCAATGTATCACTATGGAAATTTTGTCCCTCGAGACAAGTAGTTTTTAAAATATAAGAATTTATATATTGGCTTTATTCATAATCACTTTATAGCATTTATCTGGCACGTGCGAAATTTGCAACAATTATTAAAGTAATTTATTTTACTCAGTACATTATCAGACCTTCTAAAAAAATGTACTAAGTGTACTAATATGAAAATATTTGACGTAACTCAAGCTTTTAAATTCTCATGAGCTCTTCTATATTTAACAGTTCGTAGTAACAAACTGTTCGGTGGACCTGAAAACATGTCTTTTACCTGAGATTGTATCTACCCCATTTCATATTCTAATTTTATTGAATCTCTTAGAGCAAGAATAACAGCTGGATAAATTAGCGTGAAATGAATCATTAACACCTACTTTATGCGATGCATTTAGAAATACAATAAAAGAAACGACAAATGAAATTCTATAATGAATGAAAGAAATTCATATAATTTGCAGAAAAGTAAAAACCAAACTTTTTAAATTAATCATAAAATAACTCTCACGCACTTTGTAAAGAGAGAGAAACAATTTATAAGAGTTTTTAGTTATTGCACAACATCAACTCAGTCCGGTAATTTGAAAGGTTCTATAAATACATATTAGCTGAAGAAGAAAGTATACAATAAACTGATAATTCTAATTATCACAGTGAAACATTTCAGTTGTAATGGTAAATTGCAAGCACTGCATTCTCTCCTCTAGGGTAATGATTCTAGTCAAACGAATGCTAAATGAAGTATTCCTCCTGCGAGCGTTAGCTTTACGTATATGTATAGATTCCAGTCAGATAAAAACTTCTTCACTTGATTAAAAGAGCTTAATTATATTCAATTAAATACACTTAGAAATTGACATCGCTTCTAGAAGTTCCTTAACTATATTCAGTTAAAAACACTTAGAAATTGACATCGCTAGCCGTCCTTAATTTAGAAGTGTAAGACTAGAGGGAAGGCAGCTAGTCATCACCACCCACCGCCAACTCTTGGGCTACTCTTTTACCAACGAATAGTGGGATTAACCGTCACATTATAACGCCCCCATGGATGAAAGGGCGAGCATGTTTGGTGGGACGGGGATTCGAACCCGCAACCCTCAGATTGCGAGTCGAGCGCCCTAACCACCTGGCCATGCCGGGCCCTTTTTTAACTATATTCTATTAAAAACACTTAGAAATTGACATCGCTTCTTGAACTTTCTTTTCTAAGAATATGATATCATGATATCTTAATAAGGTAGATCTAAGTTGTGAGAAAGTTGACAAGCTTTGCATATCTATGGATTTAAAATTGGTGACTGTAGGGCCTACAATTGAAAACATTTTTGTTTTTGTTTTTTATCAGAGCTTCTCTGACCGAAAGCTATAGCCGTTTTCCTCTGTCGGCGCTGTAATATCACATAATCTACTTGTCACCGTCCAAGTAAGAAAAAGTTATGTTTTTTATTTAATTATTTTCATTAGGTAGATCAGTTGTAAATCATAGATTATTAATTTGTTCCACTTGTTATTGTTATTAAAATATGAACAACAGGAAGAGAAAGTAAAATATTTTATGGTGAATTTCTCAGTAGTGTTAAATACTTATCTATATCAAGGTTTTCCATATAAATCTAAATATCTTAAAGTTTTATATATTTCGTTTAGGATTAGATACAACATCTAAAACCTCTACTTGCAGTGTCAAATTCTTTCAACAACCATTTAGTAAAACATGTTGTATTAGCTTCTTTACTTTAACAACGTAATGTTAAGCAACAGACTCAACAACCAGAAGTGTTCTAACGTTTTCTATATGACAGATTTTTGAAATTATCTTAGAACACTTACTGAAGTATAAGTGAAAAAAAAAAAAGATTTCACGTAAAGCGAAAACAAAAAGTTGAGGATCCTGATCTAGAAACTGTGTCGGTTTTGGTAATATTGAGAAATTTTGAAAAAAAGACAAGATTGAATACAAATCTTGTTGATTATCAATACTTTAAAAAATCAACTGAAAAATATGCTGTAAGGCTCTACAAGATTAATTCATACACACAAAGCTCCGCGATTTTGGTCTCGAACCACAGAGCTCCAGATCCACATTTCGGTACGCTAACCACCGGACATAGCTCGACTCGTCGAAAAACTATTTTAGACGAAAATTATTTATAATTTGTAAAACCAGTTCAGCCAGTCAGACATAAGTAAGTTGAAAATCTAAAGCTACGAATGTATAACTATTGGAATAGACAGACGGTTATAATAGATGGTGTGTATAGAACAAAATAGAATGAAGTTAATCACAGTTGATACATCTAATACACCACCTAACCAATACGAGTTATTAGTTTGTGCCTTAATATTTATCACTGAGTTGTAAAGATTAAAACACGTGTATAAATATTTCACCGATTTGTACACTTTACTTATGATTCAGAAGCAAATCAAAAACCGAAATCAAAATATACAGTGTACGTACAACAAGTAATAATACAAAACAAAAAATACTAATATGATTACTATCTTGTTTGATTGATGGTATTGTTGTTTACTGAATTGACTAAACTCAGAACGGTTTAATAGAAGTTAAAAAATAGGGCTGCAGAATAAAAATCTCGCTAGGTGGCGACTAGTTTTTTCAAGAGTTTCTCAATTAATTTAGTAATAGTATTGTTAGAATAGAAGCAAATGTAATGTTCTGTTCCAGCTTATTGTTCGTTATTTTAAAATACTGCAAAATTTCAATTGCTAAATGGTTTTCTTAACAGCTTAAAATGAATCTTAATTCTTACCAAAACGAAACCGTAAACAATAAGAATTATATTTTACTCAACGTATTGAACTTTTTGCTTTAAACATCTTAAGAATATGTGAAAATGCGAAAACTTTATAAATTATGAAACCCTTTTTAACACGCCTGAGTAGTATTAACAAGACATCTCGTGCTCTAAATTATTCTTTTATTCCAAGATTTCAAGTAGTTTACTTTCAACAAAAGAAAAGTTTAAAACAAAATGAATATTAATGCTGCCTAAATGACTTGATACTTTTAATTAAAGTCATAAACATATTTTAATTACTACAGAAATAATGGACATTTGATAAAACATTACTGATGTTCGAAAAGAACCGTCATAGGCTTTTATGGACCTTATACATCGTAACTAATAATTAGCATTGTGTGACACTTTCTTGAAAAAATAGTGCTAACAGTACCTTATTAAATAGTGGTTGTTTCAACCCTGTTTTCAAGCTAACAAAAATATGTCCAATTTTAATAACATTTCGAATGCTCTGTACATAGTTTGAAATAAGTAGAAAAAGCCAAAGCTTTAGATCCTTTTCGAATTATGATTTTCCATATTGTGATTATGATATTTTTATTTTTGTATATCAAAAAAATCTGTTTTACTTAAAATGTCTTAACTTGATTTCTTTACACACACGCACACAGAGGTGTTATTACTAGTTAACAATGCCTCACTATATCATGTTCGTGCGTGCCAAAACTGTTTAAATTGTTAAAGAAATAAATGCTTTAAATGTACATAAGCTTTTTGTATAATTTCAGGTGAGTTATCTTTGGATTCATTTAACGTATGATGTGCCTATAAAAATATTTATTTAATATCTATTTTTTATGTAAACATATAAAGCCTAATATATCAAAGTTATATATCGAGTTATCTGCTTTGTCCACCGCGGGCAGTTGAACTCCGGATTTTAACGTTGTCAGTCCGAAGAGTTATTGCTGTCCTATCGAGGGACATCGAAGTGTAACTTAGGAGAAATATCAAACTGTATTAACTTTATTAGTCACTCGGTGGGACAGCGGTAAGTATTCGGATTTACAACTCTAAAATCAAGAGCTCGATTCCCTTCGGTGGCCACAGCAGATAGCTCGAAGTGGCTTTGCAAAAAGGAAACACACACACAGACTTAACTTTATTAAGTGTAATGAAAATATAATTCCTTTTTATTTGTATGTTAATTTGAAAAAAATAATGCATCATATTTCGGATCATAAGGTGGCATAAGAAGTATAGCAAGCCTTCATTTCAGCATAGTGATTGTTTAAGCTGATTTTTACATAAAATCATTCATATCAGTTCTGTTCTTTGTTGGGCAACTAGTTTAGATTATTCCGCTAGGGCATGTCATTCAATGTGTTAATAATACAGCCTTAAACCATTACCAATACTTCTAAGAAATATTGTTCTAGCAGAAAGTAAACTAGTAACGTTAGGAAATTTTCTTCACATATTATTATTCTCATGGGTCTCATTGACAAGTTAGAGAAGTTGGGCAACATTTTTGGTAGGTTTCATTGTTTGTTTGTTTGTTGTTGTTGTTTTGCGGGTCCTATAACAGTCTTTCAGACCTCTTATTTGTTTTTATTCACAAAAATATAAGGGAAATTATATATCTGTTTCACTATAAATCAATGTAAGCGAAATGCGTTTAATTATAATTATTTAATTATTTATTAAAAATGCTAAAATATTCTAAAACATAGCTCAGTATAGTTTATAATAAAAAACAGAATCAAACATATTTAATAAAAGTTTGTCTCTTCATAAAAGAAAGCAGAAGGACAATCTACTCTCTAACTAACGCTGCTATAAAACCCAAGTTTTTCACGTTAGAAACACTCGAAATTATTGCTGAGGTACCGGAGATACTGCTGTAATTGTTAGCTGAAAGCATATTATTCCTAAATGTTATTATGCGCTTCCTAAAAGTAATAATAGGAAGGTTTATGTTGCTATTTTTTCTCTCTTTCAAACGAATGATATTATAAATTATAAACCAACACATAGGACACCTATCGTGAGATTCTGTTATAAATGTTGAAGGAATGTTTTACGGAGAAAAAATATTTTGGCTTTAAATCAAATATATAAACAATAACGAGTTCATCTTGCAAAACAAAGTAAGCTCATACATTTTGTAATTTTTGATTAAGATACTTAGCGTATTTAGGGAAACAATTTAATAACTTCTTTGTCAATTGTCCTTGGGTTCAGTCTAACATAATTACAGTGATTTGCCAGAATAGGGATAAAAATTTTAAATTTTAAGTAACTCAGTTCTTGTAGTTTTGACGTTCTTGTTTCAATAGTTTTGTAACATTAAAATTTTCTATATTACTATAGCTAGCTAAGTCATGTATATATCGATCCCTATTTGTCTTTATGAAATTTGAATATTTTTTATTATACTTGTATTAAACGATTATGATAAGGGGATAATATTTTTTTATTTTAAGTAACTCGGTTTTTGTAGCTTTGAATCTCTTGTTTCAATACTTTTTGTAGCATTAAAACTTTCTATATTACTATTAAGAATAAACAAAATGCCAGGATTGTGGTAAGACACTTGAGGGATGATAAAGGAATGCATGAATCTGATGATAACGATATGGCTGGGTTATTAAATTTTGCTTTTTCTTCAGTTTTTTACTAAAGAAGATTTAAGCAGTTATCCACATCTTGAACAGTTGATAGATGGAAACAAGATCGAACAAGATGACTACATAATTCTGAGTTGGTTAAGAAAAAATTGGGAAGTTTACAGAAAAATAAGGCTCCTGAGCCAGATAATATTTCCCCAAGGGTTTTGAAGGAGGTTAAAGATTGGATATCTGAGCCTCTTGCTACAGTCTTTGTATAGTGGGCAAGGTACTAGAGGATGGGAAGTTAGCTATTGTAACTTCACTTTTCAAGGGAGATGATAAAAATTGTCCCAGTAATTATATACCCATTAGTCTTACATCAGTTGTGGGAAAAGTTTTGAAAAGTCTGATAAAAGATGTTTTACAAAGTCATTTAACAAAGTTTAGAATTTTATTGGATAGTCAACATGGTTTCACTAAGGGAATATCTTGCCTTACAAATATTTTGACATTCTTTGAAAAGGTTACTGCTTATGCAGATGAGGGTAAGAGTGTAGATTTGGTGTATCTGGATTTTCAGAAAGCATTTGACAAGGTACTACATAAAGGGCTTGTAAAACAATTATCTATATAGGTGTGGGGGATAAGTTAGCTAACTGGATAGAAGAGTGGCTGGATGGAAGAAAGCAAAAGGTTGTTAGAAATGGAGTTCATCAAACTGGATTAATGTCACAAGTGGGGTACCTCAGGGCTCAGTCTCAGGAACTTTTCTATTATTGATTTACACCAATGACATAGATGAAAAAATTGTTAATAAATTACTTAAATTTGCAGATGATATCAAGGCCTTGGGTGTTGCTAAATGTGAAGAGTATGCTGCTGATTTACAAAAGGATTTAGATCATTTAGTGAGTTGTGCAAACAAATGGCAAATAGGTTTTAAATATAATAAATGCAAGATAATGCATGTGAGTTATCATAATTTGAATTATAAGCATAATTTAAATGGGAATAACCTTACAATGTCATGAAAGAAAGGGATTTTGATGTAATAGTTGATCAGTCTTCAAAGCCATCCAAGCTGTGTGCTGTTGCTAGTGGTAGGGCAAATAGGATTTCAGGTTGTATCTACAGAAATATTGAATGCAAATCTAAAGAGGTTACAAGTTCATGGTTTGAGATACTGGTTAGGCCACATTTGGAATATTCTGTTCAGTCTTAGGCTCCTTACCTTAGGAAGAACATTGAATTGTTTTAAACGAGCGATTTTTATAGCCGTCATTTTGCTTCAACACGATCCTTACTATTAAGCACTCCTGTAGTTATTAAAACAGTTCCATACCAGTTAAGATTGTTTTCAGTCATAATTACAAATAGCGTTAAAGTTTTGATGAATATAATGGTGACCTTTCTGTTCAGAAATCAATAAAAACTTTGTAAATCACTATTAAAGCAGATCAAGTAATTCTGGGGGGGGGGACAACCACAAGAGGTTTCACAGGTATCCTATATAAAAACAACAACTAGGAGGCATATCCGTGTATTATTTTAACATATGCTTTAAATTACAATATTAAGAAGTTAGTTAATTTTTCTAAGTAAAATTATAGTCGTTTTTATACACACTCATGTATACTGATAAAAACTACTGATCTCCATTGCAGCTGTCATTTGCTCTTGCTCGAAAATAGCATAAATACTTTTGTTGTGTACAACATCTACACATAAGCAGCCTCTTCCTTCTCCTATAGATGATACCACTGGTAATACATCGAGAAAAATTCATAAACTGTCATGTGGTTTGACAAAATAAAACACTCACTTTTAGTTATGAACTTATCTGCATTTTCTGAACTACAAACCTTATATATATATACTCTGTATTGAATATTTTAAAGAGTTTTACGTGGTACACCATTCACCAATAGGGTTACTTAAAGTAAAAACAAATTTACTTAATCCTGCAAAACTGAGTTTACTGGGCAAGTACTGTCTTTGCGGTGAGGTCGTAGTTTTTCTAGAGCTGTCACCACTGTAATTGTATAATACTTTAAAATCGGAGGAAGTATTCGTGGCCACTCTCACAAGTAGATGCGAATCGCAGTACAGATTTTAATGTGAAAACCAGTTTTTTTTATTATAAAAACTTTTTTGTTTTTTATTCGGAAGACAATGACCATAAATTTATGGATTATTTGAAGTCGTGTGCAAATTTTATGTTCGTTGCGAGTCATTGATCATTGAATATACGACGATATTTACGCATACACATTTTCTCAGACTATCGCACTGACATGGTACACAGAGAGAGATGCTAAGATGATCAGGATGAAACTTTTGACTATTATTATATAGATATTTATATTATTGGGTGTGAGTTTTTTTTACATTTGAAATAACTCTCCTTGCGACTAGTACATACTATGTGAGCGGTTCATTTGATGCAAAGATTTAAACTGAAAGCTCCCATTTGATTAATCTTCAGTCTTATTTACGACTTGAACAGCAGCGCAGAAGATTCAAAATGGATAATGAAAGTATTGGATTAAGAAGGGGAAATATATATCGTTTTTATGGGTTTCAATCTCTTCATCATTTGCTTTGCTCTTTTATACCTATCCTTCACTTCTCAGTATTTACTAAAAACGTTTTCTGTTGATGATAATATTGCCACGTAAGGCTTTTAAGACATAAAAATTCTGAAAAGCCTTTAAAACCTTCATAATATTTCTCAGTTTTTAAAGAAAAGAATTTTCCTCCGGTGGTATCAGTAACTCAGACTTGTAACAAAAACACCAAAAGTTATTTAAAACTGAAGAATAATTCATGTACTAAATATTCGTAACATAGGAATGCAAATATGTTTGTCTCTCAACGGCCCAGTGATAAGCTTATGGATTTATAAGAGCAGAAAATCGGTGTGATGCTAAAACTATTTTATCGCTGTCGTTGTTCAAGCAGTTGTCTAAAAGTAAGATATAGCTATGAAGGGATGTTATTACAGTATAATTAAATATTAATAGTAAATCTTAAGCAAAAAGGAGGAATTTGCCATAATATAGTATTTATCAAACTATTACGGAAAACGAATGTAAATATTATTATTATCTGTATGAAAATATTATTATTATTATTGGAGAAAATTTCAGCTAAGTTCGATTATAATGGGAATGCTTATGCATGTGTTACAAAAAGGTGAACTATAAGAATAAACTGAACCACTAGTCTGCCAAAAGCAAGTCTTCATCAACTGTAGAAGTTACTGAAAGGTAAGAAAGCTAGCATATTAGTATGGATCTGCAGGCGATGGACATCAGAACCTTTCAGTTTCGTAGTTAGAGTGATTTGGGTTATTTAAGCTGCAAGTAAAAACACAATACTTTCATTAAAACTTAAAGAAAAAATCTGTGTGTTCATATATAGGAATAGAGACCACTTTCTAATTAAATAAGAATCAATAGAAAGACAGTGGAAGTGTACTGAACTAAAGGGAATAGACGGAATTGAAGAAAGTTTATTGTTGGCCGGAGCCAAAAGGAGGTGGTGGTAAGTTGTAACATGGAACAAAAAACGCAAAACGTAATGATAATAATGAAGAAAAAATATAATAAAAGAGCTCAAAACATTTAAATAAATTACCTCAGCTTTTTTTTTCCATATAAGAATCTCTTCCATTACTATATAATACACACTAATCAGCCATTACTCTTAACATTTTCCAGAATTTCAATTTCAAGTGTCTTCAAAATGTTTATACTTCTCCATATATTTTCATGCTTCACAACGATTATTTAGCTTGAGCAATTATTTCTTCACAACCAATCACACTAGAATCATCCAGCAAAACTATTCTGTGATTTTTTCAGAACTTATTTTAAGTGTTAATGCTTTCAGTTTTAATAGTTCTTTTTCCAGACAATTGCTGTTCTCATTGAAAAGAAGATGGTTCACAATTATGCTAACGTATTTCTATTTGGGTTTTAGAAAGTATTTTCTCAACATCTGCAGAAACTCCATCAGAATTATAAACTTGTTATGATAATAACATCGAAATTCTTTTTTGTAGCCATTAAAGTAGTAACGATTTTATCAATTATGAACAAGATATTCACTCTAACTTAAGGGATACGCTTAGTTGTTTATACTCCATCAGGTTCCAATCTTTAAATACCATTCACTGTTTTCGGCCATTAGCGAATTTTAGCAAATTTAGTTTTATCATTCTTAGTACTGTAACACCAAGGACATTACACTTACGAATCAAGATTAAATTGCTTGATAATGAGCTGCTTCAATCTTTTGCTTGGACTACAAGTGCTTTAATATTGGCAAACCCTGTTCCAAAATTTACTGTAAATATGTTATATTTACTATAATATAAATGCGATCTGACAAGAGTCAGAGCTGTAGCTAGGAAGGAGGATATCATCTAAGTTAATTATTGTTAGATATAAAGGAAATCAATACAGCTGGGATCACAGGAACATTACTATAGCTATTGGAAAAAGAAATACAGATAAAATCATGACGAATGATATACGTTTTGTTTTGATTGCATACAGAACCTCTCACCAAGAAATGCTACCATGGCTAACCATGACAACGTATGGGTATAGTTAATGCCCGTGCAACATGTTTGAGAGTCTTGTTTAAAATCTCATATAAGTGATGTGATAGAGTCACTACGTATGCTTCCCTGTTTATAGTGTTTTACAAAGGTAAAAACTAAGATTTTATAAGGTTAGTGAAGAGGCTATCGCGTAAATACTTTCTCAGAATATGGTCATAAAAATGGGTATGCATAAAAGAGAGGGCATAATAAATGAATAAACATTAACTAATGATCATTTCAGTAGTAATGAACTTCATTCTGATAATGTACAAGTCTTATTAAAATTTGTTATTGAATATAATGTATGAAGCAGTCTATAGACAGACTACTAGCTACGAAATATACCAAAATTGTTGAAAAAATAATTGTTAAACACACCGAAGGAATTTATCACAGTCGCTGGCCTAATCCAAAAATCTTCATCCATTTTGTTATCATAGCCAATAGCAACAACGCTAGCTTTTATAAAGTTAACACAGCATCTCAGAATTGAAAACGGAATCAAAAATTTTCAATCTAAAACGTATACGCTGGTCAGAAATTCCTAAGACTCAGGTACAGTCATACCTAATTTTGGAATACTGACAAGAAGGAAGATAGCTTACCATAAGCCTTGCCACCAGAATGTTTTTGTAACTCTTTGAACCAAATATACGGACTTAATCATCCCTTTTACATATTGCCAGCAATAACTACACATTCATTAGCATCTACTTAGTTCTTGGGTTATGTAATACATTAGTTGTGATAGAGCTGAAGGTATCAGCGTTATCTGCATTGCTTTCATTGATCCCGGTGTTCTACGAATGTGTGTATACATATGGCTGTCCAATTGTAATTGTAAAGAAATAATATAACTCTACAAATGACAAGAAAGAAAAAGAGCAGCCGACATCTTGCCAAATTCTCACGCCACGAAAAAAGCAACTAGAATGTTAGATTTCTTTCTTGAATTTTACATACCTTGTGCATGTTTCTAATTATACTTATAATGATCTTAAACTGTTGTTTCAAGCCAAAACATAGAGATAATTTTCCAATACTTAAACCTAGATTATTTGATCCAAACTAGGTCTTTTCCAAACAATGTTACTTTTTGGCAATCAGTGATAATATATTTGAAAAAGTTCGTCTTGCTGCCAGTGTCATGTTGAATTTATGATAACTTTATGGACCCGCTACGCTAAAATTTGTAGCTCTAAAAATACAACAACAATATATTGCTGTCAAAAATAGAAAAACAAAAAAGAACACGTAAGACTTTATATAGGATCCTTATATATAGGTTTACTTTCACTGGAAATATATTAGTATATAATGTCTTAATGTCACATCAAATGTAGCTCTTTTTGTATAATCTTTAAGCATATAACCAACAACAAAGACTAATGTTAATAATCAGATCTGGTCTTAAAGCGAGGAAACTGCCTAGGGTCTCTCGTTATCTTGTATAGATATATTTAAGAATATTTCTTAAAGATCAGGCTGCCAACTTCAAACACCATGCGCTTGACCATTAACAAACGTACTGCATCCTTCTGTTGTAAAAGTTTTGCCACATTTTTTATTGCCAAATGCCCAGAGTAGCTAAAGCTGGATGTACCTATGAGGTGGTATAAAAACGAGGATTTCAGATATTGTCATAAAATATTTCATCGACGAATTAAAGCGTAACACTTATCACATTGCGGACGGTTACGAGTTTACTCGTGTTTCGTGAAGAGCGTCTTTGTGTGCCATTTATTAAGATGTTGAGTTTGAAAGGAGTCGGACGCGTTTTATTTTGTCCATAACTCAACTATATTTTTTATTATTTATTTGAAAGGTATAGAGTATGTACATGAAGACACCTAGTGAATTTTTAAAGTGTGCTATCTTGTAAAACATTTTCATATATGGAGTGGAACCGCACAAAACTTGCATATGTATCGCGTTCTACTTCTTCTCCAATGAGCAGTACAAACTCTACAGGCTCTGGTAGGAAATTTCCTTTTTCCTGTAGATGTAATGGACACGGGAATATGCTGCTTCATGTTACCAGACAGTCTTCCCGGAGGATCCTTATGTGGGGCTCTCCTTGTACCTTCAGATGATGGACCGGATTCATTCCTCTATAGTTTCAGTGAGCCTTCTTTCTCTTTGTCAGTAATCAATTCTCTTGCCACAGAGAGGAGGAACTGCTTATATTTTATTTTTTCTGTTGATTCGGAACTTTGTAGATCATATATATGAATTGAAAAGACTGCAATTTATTAGATAAAGTACTACTCTTTTTGTATCTTCCACTGTTTTTCTGAGAATGGTGTAGTACCAGAGGTACTGATTTGCACGATCAACACCTTTCATGTGGGCATTGTATTGGAGAACACACATAGGTTTTTATTTCTTCTCCAGTTATTCTATTTTTCTTTCCTGTGGTAGAAACAGATGAGTCATGGATGGTTGAAACCATTCTCACTTCTCTTTTGTCTTTCTATATGAAAACGAGAACATCACCTTTTCTACGGAAAGCTGTTTCACCTTTTTTCATTGTTGAAACTACAGCCTTCAGGCTTTGCGGCAACCCTCTATTCACTCTGATTGTTCCGCGGACTCTTGTTTTATGTTCTAGGAACAGGTTTGCAATGGAGGTACTGTTGTAATAATTGTCCTGGTATACGTGGTGCCACAATACAAGATTGGAAGCAAGAATTGAAAGAATAGTCTCCTCCAATTTTTTCCCCTCACCAATGCGAAAATATTGGGCTAATCAAAAGAGGATCTGTTGACCAATAATCTTTCCTGTTATAATTCCTTGTCTGTCCCACTAGTAAAATAAGGCCTAGGAATTTCCTCATGGCTGTAGGTGTAACTTCAGACCATTGAAGTCCTTTATATGACATTTTATGTTTCTCTGCAGTTTGATTATGGTAGGTACACATTTCCTGACAAAACATTTCAAACAAGTCATCACTAAGCATTAGAATTGTCACGGCAGCAATACTTTCGGTTTGGGGTGGAGGTATAGTGACCCCTGGATTTCCTTCAAACATTTCCAAATTCGGGGGAATATTTATTTCTGACCAATTATCATTATCACAATGGGAAAACAAATCACTAACAGGAACATTTGTAGAATCATCGTCACTTTCTGATTCAGAATCAGTTGAGAGCACAACAAATTTACGTAGCTTTGTAAATCTAACAACGTCACTGTAGCTAGAGTCACTGTCAGAATGATCCACAAACACATCCACATCAGAATCTTCACCTTCACTTGGAAGATCTAACAAATTATCATCAAATAGTTCAGTAATTATCTCATCCTCACTCAACACGTTACGTTTTCTGCGAGAGGCCATTTATAAAAATATGGGTATTGTAAGCAAAAATAAAAAAATAATAACCGCCTGGAACAAAATAAAACGCGACCGACTCCTTTCGAACCAAACGTTTTAATAAATACTACTAAAAGTAAGTCTTTTACGTCACTACTTCTTGTTATATCAGTTCTAGTATATAATACACAGACTCAAACACATAAACTTGTTGGATACTGATTCTGAATCTTCATAGCATGGTTCACTTTAATGAATCACTTTCTGGTATATGCGGATTCACGAGATAACTGAATACAATGATTCTCAGTCATTGTGGACACATCAGATAGCCCAATGTGACTTGCTGTAAAACAGCTAAAACAAACTACCCGAAAAACAAACCAGCATCATTATAAGGTACCGGTTCTCTATCCACTTTGCTTCTCTTCTTTTCGTTATGTCCCCTAGTGGGTCAGCGGTAAGTTTAAAATGCTAAAATCCGGGGTTTGATTCCACGCAGTGGACAGAGTGCAAATAGCACATTGTTTAGCTTTGCACTAAGGAAACAACAACAACCTTTTCTTTACTTTTTTATTTCTGGAAACCAATATTACCTTTAATATGGACTATCAATTGTTATTTTTTTGTTAGAGCAGACATTTCCTAATATCAAGATATTCCCTGTGCCATTGTCGTTATTTATATTCTTGCCATTATGTTTTATTACGACAACAATGCTTGTTTCATTCTATGTAAAGTAAACACCCGCAAATATCATATAAATGAAGTTTGAACTCAATAATTATTGATGACCAGAAGTATATACGGAAATATATGAAAATGTATAGGAATGACTTACAAGTATCATAAAAAACAATAAAAGAAATTCTATTTGTTTGTTCTTAGAGCAAAGCTGTATAGTAAGTTATCTGCTCTCCGTCCACCACGAAGAATCGAGCACCGGATTTTAGGGTTCTAAGTCCGTGAACTTACCACTGACTCACTAGAGTACAAAAGTAACTTTGTATTATGAATATATATATATAATATATATATAGTGATACAAGTACCGAACTTCGTAAGTAATTTCAGACATTGAATTATTAACCAAGCTTTATTAGACAGAAATATCGTATTTTTCTTACTTACAATGTATTAGTGATGCAGCTTTCAGCTACACTTCTGACCAAAAACGTCTACTTATTAACTTCACTAAGTTAATAAGTAGGGTCTCTATAGAGTTATAGTACAAACTGT
>NW_013666192.1:331181-332324 GCF_000517525.1 Limulus polyphemus | reverse complement strand
GCCCATGAGCCTCTTTGATAATACTCAATCCCAATCCCTATAAATACACTTATAGGATACATTAATCAAAGTTAAGATCTTTTGGGACCCTGAAACACACCTAATACGTATTTACAACTCTTTGAAAGGCTCATACAAAGTCATTTTTTATCGCGAAATTTAAAAAAAATATGCAAGTATGATCGTTGGAGTATTGATAATGCATTGATAGATAATAGTAATAGATGATTATACATATATATATTATATTCACGATTAAAATAACCTTGTATACAAAAAATAAAACTACGTTTTTCTCTTAAATATCATATTTGATCAAAACGCTATGAATAATAGAAGGGATTTATGAAAGACAACGTTGTGTTGCAAGGGTGCCTTTCTGCGAACAATTTATATCATTTCATGTAAATTAATACGTCCAACCACAACCAATTCTTTTTTTTTTCAAAAAGAAAAAAGATCGTGTTCACGTTTTCGTTACAACTGTGATGTCATCATTTTAATATTATCTAACATGCTTGTATTCCAGCATATAGTTTCTGATACGTTTTGTCGTAAAAAATAAATAAATTAATCTTAGAAAGAAAATAAACTTATTTTTTGTGAAAGACAAACAAAATAAATTGGTACAGTTATGGAATATATATTTGTTTAATTTCGCGAAAAGATACTGGAAGGATATCTGACCTAGCCGTATATAATTTTGAAGTGATAGAGTAAAGAGAAAACAACTAGTCAACATCACCCACCGCCAACTCTTAGGCTACTCTAATCGAATAGTGGGATTCGATCATCACACTTACAACCCCCACACAGCTCCGCGATTTTGGTGGTAACGGATCTCGAACCACAGAGCTCCAGATCCACATTTCGGTACGCTAACCAGAGCTCGACTCGTCGGAAAACTATTTTAGACGAAAATTATTTATAATTTGTAAAACCAGTTCGGCCAGTCAGACATAAGTAAGTTGAAAATCTAAAGCTACGAATGTATAGCTATTGGAATAGACAGACGGTTATAATAGATGGTGTGTATAGAACAAAATAGAATGAAGTTAATCACAGTTGATACATCTAATACACCACCTAACCAATACGAGTTATTAGTTTGTGCCTTAATATTTATCACTGAGTTGTAAAGAT
>NW_013666192.1:329420-330181 GCF_000517525.1 Limulus polyphemus | reverse complement strand
ATGTTGATGTCCTCTTTAATACCTTCCACATTTGCATACTTTTTCCCATTAAGATGGTGTTGCAGCGAACGAAAAAGATGGTAATCTAATGGTTCCATATCTGGAGAATATGGTGGGTGGGGGAGAACTTCCCAACCCAACTCCATAATCTTGTATTGCGTCAAACGTGCCACATGTGGACGTGCATTTTCGTGAAGAAGAACACCTTTCCGATTGACGAGGGAAGAGCATTTCTGATGAAAGGCTTGATTTAAACGTCCCAGTTGCATTGACAGTTCGTCGTGGATTAAGGAGTTCGAAATGAATTACTCCTTTGATGTCCCACCAAATGCAAAGCAATACTTTCTGTGGATGGAGTCCAGGTTTTGGGGTCGGAAGTGGTTTTTGTCTAGGACTGAGCCATTGCTTTTGGTGTTTAATATTCGCATAGAGACTCCATTTTTCATCACTGGTGACAATTATGTCCAAAAATGGTTCACGCGCATTACGCACCAGAAGATACGAAGCAAAATTCACAAGTTGGAAACGATGATTGTTGGAGAGTTCGTGAGGCATCCAAACACCTTCTTTATGGAGTTTTCCCATATTCTTTAGATGTTTACGTATTGTTTTATGAGAGAACTGCAATTTCAGGGCCATTTCACGAGTGTGTTGCTCTGGGTTAGACTCAACAAGCATCTTCAGAGCATCAGTATCAATTCCAACATGTTGGCTCCTGCCACCACACTTTTTAAAGCAAAAGTCACCTGAACAAATTTGCT
>NW_013666192.1:326372-328878 GCF_000517525.1 Limulus polyphemus | reverse complement strand
GGTGATGACTAGCTGCCTTCCCTCTAGTCTTACAATGCTAAATTAGGGACGTCTAGTGCAGATAGCCCTCGTGGAGCTTTGCGCGAAATTCAAAACAAACAAACAAACAAACCTTCTTGTATTCAAACAGCGTTACATGCCGAATGTGTATCTCGTCGTGTGCCATCACTATAAGGGATTAAAGTATACTAAACTTTACACATTATATAGGCTACAGTAACGTGATGTTTAGGTGGTTCGTTTAGCTATTATACGTGATGTACGTTGTTTGGGAGATAGTTAATGAAAGTGTTCCAAAACGCGACATTAATTTCTTAACGACCTAATATAAACACTGTATCTTTAAATTAATAATAAATATCAAATAGAAACACCGAGAATCTGGAATTGATTACATTATTGTCAACATGTAGGGGTTGATGTTAATATTTAGTGTCGGGTGATCATTGAAGATGTAGAGGCTTCCCTTAATAAAGAGTTCGTAATTTGTGATTCCTTAGTCGAGAATGGGGTGGTTGTTATTCTCAATCGGATACATGACTTGGGTGGATTATTTATCTTACACCCGCTTCTTGCTGAAATTCCCATGTGCTCGTGTGCACGTATTTGTAGGTGACGTGTAGTTTTACCAATATAGGTAGCTTTACAGGTACCACAAGCGTATTTATTTACGACCCACGAGTGCATAGAAGTGGGCAGAGTGTCTTTCGTTTTAAACATATTTTTACTTCTAAATGTTGATGTGAGTACTAAACGTAGCTTAATATGTGGGTAATATGTTTTGATTATTTTTTGAATTTGATACTTGATACTTGCCAATGAATGGAATATTGCGATGTCTTAGGTCCTCGGCTTGTTTATGTTAAATCGCAAGCCTTTTTAATATATTTATAATCACACTGTCTTGATGTGTGACACCATATCTATCCCTTGAATCACCAACAACACGTTGCATTGTTATATAGCCTGGTTAGACAGGTTAATTTTATTTAAAGTTTGACTGGAAAGCAATAAAGGTAAATAAAAAGTAAATTGTTAAAATAGGAAAATCACAAAATCGTTAAAAAATATGAACTAAGAGAAATTTGAAAGTGTTTGAAAGCCCTCCCCCCAGTGGCAAAGCGGTATGTCTACGGACTTACAACGCTAGAATATGGGTTTCGATACCCGTGGTGGGCAGAACACAGATAGTCCATTGTGTAGCTTGGTGTTTAATTACAAACAAACAAGCGTATGAAAGTTGGGAAATTTAAAGTTATCTAGGCATTAAAAATACTTCGAATTGTGCACTTATCAATTATGATTTTGATATATAAATAGCTTAAATTAGAATTCAAGAACGTTTTGTCGCTATAACCTTTACTAATATCTTGTTTAACAAATAAGCCACGAACTTAGAATAAATATTTTTAAATATGAGCTTCATAAATCATACTATGTAATTTTGGAAGATTAGTTAGTATTCACGACAATTATCCGAACTTCCAAGTATTAAGCTGACACGTTTGTTCTCCTGTAATTGACAAACAAAAAAATCACTTGTCATGTGCTAAATCTGAAACCAAGGGACTAAAAAAACAGATAACATATGGTATAAATAATTCACTACTTTAATAGTATTGCATTTACTCAAAAAACGAATATACACTTGACATTCTTTACACATAATCAAAGTAATGACTAACGGGAGTTAATCCGTTCGACACTGCAAACGAACGAACTGATGATGAGACAGAGACCATTAAAACTAAATAAAAAGGGTTGAGTACGTTTCCAACGCAAAATATAGATGTTTTAGATCAGGAATGCAGAATTTTAAAGACGGAGATATCCCTTGTACTTAACAACATTGCAAAACAAAGGAATGTGGAGCATCTTAGTCAACTAGGACCACCCAGAAAGAGACCTGCATGGTAAGTAAAGTATGACGTCTTTGTAATATGCAAGAATCCACGAACACAAGATCAGGGAACAGTATGCAGCATAATGAATAATAATATTCCTCACGAAAGGTTGCTCAAGCTGTTTCCAGACATATATTTTCAATCGTCGCATTCCTCAAGCAGCTGAAGAGTGAAAGGAGTAATTATGCTATTCCATATGAAGACATAATGATCAAATTGTCGTACGCAGTATCTAAGGATTTCTATGCAATCGGACTGTTGAAATGGGCACTGAGAAACCGTCGTTCTTGGACACTAGATAGCTTATGGAAACCACTCAGGAAGGAGAAGTGTGCTTTGAACACGATAGTCTTACGACGGAATGTTTTGCAATAGAAATTACGCTGTAGGGCTGTTATCAAAATCACTTTCATATAACTCTTTATAATCTCCACCCGCATATGTAGAGTAATTACGGATAACAAAGGATTAATAGAACATAACCGGACATGGAGACATCAACTTTTACAATGTGGTGAGGCTCCAAAATAGTTTTGATATAATATATTCAACCTCTGGATATGGAGGTAAAGGTAAACTATTTGAACTAAATACTTCAATAA
>NW_013666192.1:324540-325372 GCF_000517525.1 Limulus polyphemus | reverse complement strand
TATATATATATATATATATATGTGTGTGTGTGTGTGTGTGTGTGTGTGTTTATATATATAAGTTAATAATTGTACTTAAGGTTCGTATAGGCTACTACTCACGACAATGAGTTTCTCAATTTTTACTATGTTACACATATGAAAGTTTATCATTGAAACCACACAAAATTGGAGTGATGATATTCTGAGTCGACGTTTTAAAACTGTTTACCAGCTTTAATGCTCAGATTATATTTGTAGCACCTGTTATTCATGACCTGTTACACGTAAAGCGTTTACGGTATAAATATGTCAATTCGACATACTTTAAAGTATACAGTATACTCAAAGATAGTTATAGTATGAAGTTAAGGACTATAGCATTGTAACCCTTCTGGATAAAAGTAAACTTTCAACGAACAATAATTAGGATTACATTCGTTCTATGCTGTGTATAACGTATATAAAACCACTTTTTTACATAAGATTTAAGGGTATCAAGGGTACCGAATCGTACATTTAATGCCATGCTTACTGTACTGTTTTCAAACCGAATTAATTATTGCTTTATAATTGTCTTTAATACCTTGCTGCATTACATACTTAACAAGAGAAATCAGAGATATTGGATATCCTCGCCCCGCCGCTCCTTTTTGAGATCACATGCGTTTTTTTTTTGGGGGGGGGTAACATAACATTTCACTTCGAAAACTCAGAAAATCCTTCTCGGATGTAGTACGATCAACGATCAGGATACGTTTTTGTAATGTGATGAGGAGTATCAACCTTAATGTGCCCATGAAATTTAGTACAAATCCGATCATACTTTAGAGAGCTATTAACCGAAAACCGT